>NC_050603.1:15303267-15603267 GCF_013368585.1 Megalops cyprinoides
GATACTATTCAGAGTTGTGTAATTTGCAGTCAGGGTTCAATGCAACCCATTCGCACTTCACAATAAACAATGACGAACAAGCATGTTTACAGCCGGGGCTGGAGGATGTTCAAGAGTTCATTCACTTTTTGAAGGAAAGCAGCTATACTAAACCTTTGGACAGGCAACATCAGCGATGTCAGGTTAACGCGGCACTCTTCGCTCTAATTTAGGACCGGGGAGCCTTTGGGAGCCGCTTAGCAGGGGCTTCAGGATAATTGCCCCCCCCTTGTTTTTTAGAATATGCTCCCAATGCTTCGTCTCTCCAACAAGCCCAGACAGAGATTATTATCATTTCTCTGCCTCTCTAAAAAGCGAGGAACGCCGGCTGAAGAGCTTCCACTGGACCCCTGTGTCAGTCAGCCCAGTCAGCCCACTAACCCCCCCCCCCCCCCCCCCCGGGTGCTTACCCCCGAGTCGAATATCAGCCCGAGTGCCGGGCCTGAATGAAAAATGTGACGGGCACGGCGGCAAGCCTCTCCATTAGGGGGCTCTTTACAGAGGGGGGGCGGGGGGTGGGGCACATCATGTTGGATTAGGCCTGTCACCATCAGACAATGGCTGCAATTAGTCCTCGCCAGGCCTATTCAGGGCCCTCTTTCAGGACCTTGTCGGAGTGAGGGGGACACTTGGGCCCCAGGTGAAAAGGGAGCGTGGCATCTGCTGCCCATGGTGGGAAGTGGTTGGCTGCAGGAGAGAGAGGGATGAGGAGGGGAAGCCGGGGAGGCGGGGTGGCGTTGGACGCTGGTCGGAGCCCGGGTTCGATAAAGTGTGCCAGATCGATTGTTCCCCCCCGTAATCCTGTTTTTCACGGTAAATATGCAGAGGGGCCTTTTGTGAGGCAGGCTGACATATGGGCCTGCCTGCTGCTGGCCTATTCAGATGAAACACTCGCGCCCCCCCCCACCCTACCCCCCCCTCCTTGGTTCTCACCCTTTGCCCCTCTCCCCAGTATACACACAAACACTCTGCCATACAGCCCAAGCCAAGGCCCCCTTCATCCAGAGCCCGCTTCCTTCATTTGGCCCGGTTCCCAGAGCTGGGTTTTTAAAACGCCGGGCTGAATGGGCCTCTTGCGATTCAGCGTTCAGCTGGCCCCTCTTAGCACCCAACCGGCTGTCCGTCATCTGCAGGCCTGTGAAACCCATCTCTGTCCCTGTGTAACAAAAGCACTTGCGCTATTAAGAAGACAGAACAATCATAGCCCTCAAAACCATGTTCAATATAGAAACCCTTGCTAAGTCTCATTACCATAGCTGTGGAAATATAAAGTGAAAAAAATAAATATGGCCATCTTCTGCGGGAGGAGTATTCTAAAGGTTTGTTAACCAGATAAGGGACTTTAATGATTAGAGTGAGAGGAGAGAAGGACAGAGACAGAGAGAGAGGGAGAACAAGAAAAAGATGAGAGACTTTTCAATATTGAAAGCGTACCGTTTCTCCCTGGAAATGCAGCAGTTAAAAAGAGACTTTGCTGTTTGTTGTTCATTAAAATATTACACCTCCACATCTCACCTTATAGATCTTTTAGATGTCATGCCACATGCACCCAGCTGATGTGTGACTTTGACGTGAAAAAATTTGCATTGGAATCAGTCATAGTAGCAGTAATAGCAGTATTGTTGGGTTTATTTGGAATAAATGGGTGCAATTCACCAGATCCTATTTGCATACAGAAGCTATTTACCTCTGACTTAATAAGTGTGGGTAGTTTGTAATGGGAGCATCTTAGAATTGGAGTCTTGTTTCATACCTCTGTGTTGTCATCCTTTCTAGATGATAATGAAAGTATGTCTTCTGGATGACAAGGTTAGTAGATATTGTAATCCTATAGCACACACAGTATTGCATCATATACCATCTGTAGGTTACTTTCTGTGTCATATGGAATAGTTGTCCATGTAGGTACAAAGACCATTATTGTGAGTACTGAGTATTATATATGGTAGTCATAACCTCCCAATCTAATTATTTGAAACACATCCTAATATTATTCGTAAGTGCCTGAATACTTACTTCAGTTTCAGCTGTAAGCCATGATATTGTGTATCTGGGAGAGAATTTAGTTTGTATCTGCAGGGAAAATCCTAGGACAAATGATCCCCAGATTGAAACACTTTTCACTTGCATGGGGTGACATTAAGTCACAAGCTGTCAGAACTTGTCACAACATTACAGATTTGCAAGATCATATCTGTGGCACCATTAACAACATCAGCTCTGATATTCTGCATAATGTTGTCAGGGAAACAATATTGTTAATGGAAGTTGTATTTAGACACAAAAGGTGCCCATAGTGAACTTGGAAGCAAACAATTGAAAATAAACAAAGGAGTAGAATATTTTGTTGAGTCCATTTTTGGACATGTGAAGCAAATATTATACTTGTTTTAAAATAAAGGTCACAGAATTATGTGGGACTTTACAACCACATTGTAATGTAGTCTTTATTTTATTAGGAATATTACTTCAATACTTGTGAATATTATGTTTTTCAAGAGGTACTTGGTTGTCATCAGTACTGGTATTTTACAAGACAGCTTACACAGCTTATATATTTTCATATTATGTTTTCACACCTCTGTGTAATCACTGAAGCAAGTTTGTCATCCACTAGGACATATATGTTTAAACATATTTCATATGGGAAAACACAGACATGAAGGGGACTATATGTAAATGGCAAATTTTCTATGTTTCTTAGATGATTAAAAATATGTCCTACCATCTACTTATAGTATGTATTTTGACAAACTACAAATTTAAGAACGACTTGTCAGCAACCATGAAATCTTGGTTACTTAGTGCAAACAGTGATTACGTGTTTATGGATGAAGGACAATGATAGTACATGCTGTGGTTACAATTGAGTATAATCGTCCTTTTTGAAAGGTTGATGATTCATAATTATCATGCATTATTTGCATATCTCAGAAAAATATTCTACCAGATACAGTGATTTAAATTTACATCAAGACAGACACACAGACCAAAATCTCCAAACCTTTCATAACACTGCTGTAGTGACTGTTACTGACGTTCTCCCAAGTGCTACTCATTAATACAGTGTAAATTAAGCTGAGGAGGTATTCACACCTTTTCTATCTCTCTTCCTGCCCTTTTCTTAATGACAATATTAAAATTAAGCAGTATGAAATATATCACAATGCTCAAAACCACACAGAGGAATTCATTATAACTACTATGCTCAGGCTTACCCTGTATTAGAGAGTAAAGGCAAATACAGGATTTTTCCTAATTCCCTGACAGTATACAAACAAAAAATTGAAATGTGTTTCTCAAGATCAAGGACACAGTGGTACAGCAGTTTGATTGCATGATCTGAGATTGCAAGCCAAACAAACTTAATTACAAATAGACAGAAATACTGCATTTGCCAATTAAAAACAACCCTCACTATGAATCTGACATCAAGCCATATCCCTGCATCCACCTTTATGCTACATCACAACCTAAAGTGGCTCAGTCATTGGTACCTACAATGTTCCCCATGCCATTTGAGACCTGCTTCCCCACAATCACCATACCCCATATCCACCATTGCTACTCAGGTGATTAACAGTTCGCTCTGAAATCTGAAACAGTCCACATGGAGCCAATCAAACGGGTGGAAGTGGGAGGTGGTGTACTGAGCATGTGAGCATCTGTATGCGCACAAAACTTTTTTTTCCTAGAGGTAATCAACTTGCACAAGCGCTTAAGGGGGATGGAGGGGTCCTTACATAAGAAATGGGATCTCAAGAACTGAAAACCCACCCTGTTGTTCATTTCCCCCCAAGACAACTTCACTAAAATGTAGTGCACTGATGAAATATATGCTCATTACATTGTAAACAATAGTACAGCTCTGATTATCCATGAATGTATGATACAATTTCATAGCAAAGCTTTATCCAGGACCAGTTTTGAACCCAAAACCTGTCGTTTCCGTACTGTCTGTGCCTCCGCAGTGTTTCAGGGAAACCTTATGCATGCACTGGGGCATTAAGCACCAAATCTGAAACAAAATCCAGTGCTTATGAATGACCAGAGCTGTCAGGCAAGTGTCCAGATGACTCGGCACAGTGCTGAAATTGATCTGCGCATTTCCTGCAGATGTCTGGGCAGAAACCCACCCCATACTCCAGATGTCAGGGTCATATCGTTATTGCTCCAGGGCGCAGAGGCTGTGTGACAGGACCGTGTCATTATTAGAATACTGTACGCTCACAAAGGTCGGTCCACACAGAAGCCAATCAGAATTCTCTGTCACACACAATGTTTTAATTTTACTTTAGTGCCAACATTTTTGGCATCAGACAAAATTCTAACCTAAGGTGGTCCTCTGGCAAATGGCGAGCTTGAAGGGCAAATGTTCCATTAGTTTATCAGAGGTTTCTCTGTACGGTATTCACCTTAAGTATTTCCATGCAACAGATATCATCCTAGAATAGACACTCTCAGCAGATTGTAATTATAAATGTCAGTTGTATCTATAGCTCTTTTTGACTTGTTATTTCCATAGAAACCCATACAGAAGGTGGATTACTTATCTTTTATACTTATCTTCTTATCTTTTATAAGTGTGCGCAGCAGGGTGGCTTTGTAGTGGTGACAGTGTGGCATATAAATTAGGGAACTGGGCATCCAGGTAAAGCACAAATGTTGAATACTTGATAATGAGGCACTTACCCTAAATTGCCTTAGTAAATAATCCAGCCGTATAATTGTATAGTAGTTCAACCAAAGCAATGATAGGGGTGTCTGCTAATCTGCTATCAATAATTGTAATGTGACCAACAATAGTCTTGCATCAACAATATACACAAACAAGTAGGAGTGCGCAGTCAGCGGAGTCAATAAACCTTAAGACAAACCAAGCAAACTAAAGCTATAACTGTTAGACGGTAATATTTTAAACTATTGTGGTTGTGGTGCTGAAGATTCCCTGCTCTGTCTTTTGGTTTAAAATAATAAGATCCATACTGGCTTTGTCATACTGGCTAAGTCAGATTTATGTATCTTTTGCCCTGTAAAAAGGAAAATGCTGTTTGAACTGTTGTCAGACAAAGTAGATGAATGAATCTGCAAAAGCAGAAATTGCCATCACATGTGTCTGTTAGTTATGACATTGGCTAGAGTTTATTTCAGGCATAATCCAGTCTTTTTTAAAATAATATAAAACACATTTTTAATCACAAGAAAGCTTTTTATTATACTTCTTCAAAAGAACACAAAAATAACTTGCAGTAAATTACATCCATGATCACTTCAAACAAATAATACAATTTGAGCAACAAATGGTGAAACATGAATAGTTTATCACTCACCACAAGGGGGTGCTACTAATACCATTTCCTTTGATTTTGAGCCTAACTTGAAAATGGATGCCATTTTGGGCCCTTTCCTGCATTCAGACAAGCCTGCAATGAGTTTATCCAAGCTAATTTCACTGCTTATTCGGTCTACATACAATGTCAGGGATATTAATTTTGTCATTAAGTTTATTTACAGTCAGACTAATTTTAAGTTTCACTAAGTTTTTTTTTTTTTTTTCATGTGGTACAGATTATCACAGTACAGTTTTGTTAAACAGAATTTCAATTTACAGTCCTCATGTATAAATAAAGAATACTGCTTATTTTGGAAACTGGATTTTTTTGAACCTTCACATTTTGATTTGTTCTTTATGCATGGTGTGGGGACACATGTGTTTGTACACTTATTTTTTTTTATTTATTTTTTTTAGGAATTATAAGTTCAAAACAGCTATGCCTGCAGTGGGGAGATTTGGGGGCCAGGTGGAACAGGGGGTCCATCCCACCCCCACCCCTGATACCCATGGTAAGTCCAGGCCCCTGCATTTTAAGATCACAAATGTTAATTCCCAAATATTCTAAAAAAAAACACCTTCCATAATAAGTCTTATGGTAAAAGAATACAACACACACACATGAAAACTAGCTATGTAAGAATTCTTTTCCAGTCACATCATTTGAATGTAAATACTGTACATACAGTAACCAGTAAAACTGTAAAAGTGTAAATAGTGCTGCTGTTGATACTTCTTACTTCTTGGCATAACCTGCATTGCTTGCTAGAGGACATTGTACAAACCTTTATGAAAATATACCCGCTGAGAAGAAATCTATTGGGGGTTAAAACATTTACCACCACATCCACACAGCCAAATGAATGTCAACTTCAGGAGGAGACCCAATCCATTTCTATCTTGGATGGTAGCAAATGCACTGAGTGCAATGAGGAATGCTACCAGATCTTGAGTCCAATAAGGGAGTGCAGTTAATAGGGGACAAGAGAGACACCACAAGGGTGTACGGTGCGGCACAAAGGTAGCATAAAAAGATACTTTCATTTCAGCTGATGCACCACAAGAAACTGGCTAGTGGGTCTTTAAATTCCAGCACTAAAAGAGTTTGCCTATGTGTCTGTCTTGTTAAAATATTTGAAATTACAGAGAGGCATTTTTACATTTCCTGTATTCTGAAGACATATCACTGTAAGAGGAAAAGTTGATAGTGAGCTTGAGAGACTTAAAGGACTCCATAGTCACCATTATCCTGCTCAAATCCAGCCTTGAAAATACCAATCATAATTAATGGCCAGGAGCTGGGTCGAGGAAGCTTGGTCTAGTGGGACAGAAGGCAACCTTAGAACTGAAGTCTCCTGAGCAAGCAAACCGTTTCATCTCTTTTAACTTGGGTAGCTCATACTAGAACTGTCATAATTTCAGCAAAAATGTATGGACTTAGTTAAGAACAATTCTACCCCATGCTGTGCTGCCCCATATACAGTGAAAGTTATAAATGTTTCTGTGCTTGCACCCTCTTGTCTAGGGCTGTTATGAGTAAAATCATATGATATGCAGGAAACAGAAAAATCTCTAATTATAGTCCATTTGAAATATAACCATGTCTAAAAGCATCAAGGAAAAAAATGAAGGTATATTAGCACAAGACAATAAAAACTAATTGTATATTTCAGTAAGCCCAGCCATGCGTTAATTCCCATGGCGATATCCTGCATCCCACGATGCGGCGACCGTGACATGCAGCAGAAATACAGACCTCTCCTCACTTCAGCCGCTCGACATCTGAGTTCATCGCATCTGAAAAGGTTATCTACACCTTCGCTGGGCTCATGCGACTGGCAGGCTCACCATTTCTAAATGTTAATCTCCCCCAGAGGGAATTAGTTCAGGAGGTCCCTAAAGATGGCGGGGAACCTCATGTCCGCTGTGTGCCGTAGCTCACTGCAGATGATACCTCTGGCTGTGGAATTCTCCAAAGCTTCAGACTACCCATCGCTGGCAGGGCCTATTACCTTAGTCAATGTAATATTATATCCCTGTTTTCACAGCACAGTGCCAATAACGGGCATATTATCCCAGAGCAGTAAAGTGCCTTTCCTGCTCCTAATGTACCATAAATCAGTGAATGAGGGGCTTGTTTATTGCTACAATGTCATACTTCTTTTTTTCCCTTTCTTTTTTACAACCCCGTGATGGAAGTACCATTTAAATAAATACAAAGCACATTACAACTGACTCGTTGCTGCCCTGACAACACCCAGTGCCTTCTTTTGTTGCAGGATTTATTTTTTCTTCAGATGAAGCTGTATTAAACAATCAAATTACAATAGTAAGATTTATTATTAGAAAATTAGAATGGGCCACAATCTGAATGAGCTGTAATAGTCTTCACACCTCACAACATTTAGGCATTTAGATCAAGCTGTGTGCAAATGGGATGCAGAACTGGGGAGCAGATAAATTTTGTGAAAATGTGAAACCTGAAACCTCATAACCGCACCTGAAACCCTGCCCAGACGCAAAAGTCAAACCTCTCCTGTCAGGTCCTTGATAGGTGCTTTAAAACAAATGCATGTGCACCAGCAGTTTGCAGTCTCCCACAACCTCTCTCAGTCTCCCAGTCTCCCCCCACCCCCCCCCCCCCTCCCTGCCACATACACTAGAACTGATAAATCATATATGTCCCCGGTACAAAAGAAAAGCCCTTTGAGATGTATGTCAGACATCTCTGCACCTCTTTAGGATGTCTCAAAACAAACATCAAAACAGGGTTTATGCATGCCGGCTCTCTCTCTGCCCATATCACAGGTCCCAATTCTGTCTTGATCAGAGGCCCTTCAGTGGCACGCTATTGGTCAGATGGCACGGCCAATTAGCCTCTCACAAACCACACTCTTTCATCCTCAATCCCCTCTAAGAAACTCGTAGAAGGCTCTACACAGACTTTGTAAATTGTTTAACGAACCCTGAGAGACCGGAAAATGCTATCTGTGTCAAATAACGTGCTAGGGAATGTTTCCATGGCACACATTATAATATTATCCTCTGATGCGCTTGTCCGCGAGCTCGTTCCCCCGAATTCAACAAGCTCTCCCGAATGGGCTCTGGTGTTCCAATTAGCACGTCAGCAGAGGTGTTGTTAGGCTCCCCTTCTGTGTGGAGATTCAACATCTGGTGCACTCCAAAATTAACATTGTTTCATAGTGGCACGATGCACTTTATTCTTTTCTTTATCCCCCCCTTCAAATGTGTAAGGTTATCATTTATTCATTTATTTATTTTTTTTATTTATTGATTTTTTTTTGAAGGAGAAGCATCTACATTCTAATTCTGATAAAGAACTGTACGATTATAAGTATTACGCTACCATAAAAATGACCAAAATAAGACTCAAAGTTATATTGCAACAGCCTTCTCAGTCTAATGCCAGGTGAAAGCAAGTGGCGAGGAGTGAGAATGCGAATATGACGATGAGGGCTATTATCAAGTCCCATCACTGATACTCCTCTTCTTTCCGGCATGCTTCCATTAGTCGTTGTAAAACTCATTCCATTAGACAAAGACATTCTCTCCTAGTGCCCTCAATATTGCTATTTCCCTGAGTAAGTATGGAATGGATTAATAATTAACTCTACGATCATTCATCTTATGAGTTGGAAATACTGCCGGTTGTAAAAGGGGTCCAACTCGTTTTCCGAGGATACAATCAGAGCCATTGTGATGCAACATTGGAAGGGACTCTGTTTTAATGATGACCTAAATCTGGAGAAAAACTTAAAAAAGGAAGGGTTTTTCAGGGGTGTTGAAGCATGGGCCTCGTGCCAATGAAGCAGGAGTTGTGTAACTCGGTTTCGTATGGTTGTGGGGTCCACACAGAGCCGCACTGTTCGAATAGAGACCATAACTCAAACGTCCTGAATGGGACTCTGTTCTGAATCTTGGGGTCTCGCTCGTCTCGTGGAGAAAACATGAAAGCTTTTCTGCCTCTTTAATATCAGTGATTTGTGGGATATGCTTAATGTAGATGTAGACCTAGGATTACTTTTTTCCTTAGGTACCACCCTGAGGGAATGGGACATAAGTTTATCGCATTATTCAGACTGCTACCACTGGCTATTTCTTAAGCTGCAGACTCAGGGGGTAAGGGGGGAGGTTATCCCTTTGCCAATCCACCCACAATTAGATTAAAATAATTGCCTCTTACACTTATACTATACTATTCCTGATGTTTTCAGCTCTCCAAGGGTGTCCTATGCTATGGCTAGCATGAAGCTCATGTGCGGTTACATTGGGTGTCCCAGTTATATGATGGGTAATATGGAACATTTCCTTCTCGTGTCCTCATTTTCTCTTCCTCTGTTCAATCTCACCACAGGGCACTTTGTCTTCAGCTTTGTTCCTGGTTTGTTTTCATCCCTGCCAAGCTCAAAATTTGGTGCCAGAGATACAGCAATGTAAAGTTTCATCAACTCAGCCTCACCAGCAAGGACAGAGAGAAATGTGGTGAGACGGAGTTCAGTGGAAGGTTGTATCAAGCAGAGAGAACAAAGACATTTAAGGCGTTGTAATTTATGGCGACTATGAGAACATCTGTAGCAACCCTGGTGACAGATTGCAGTAAATATTGATTTCAGTCATGGCACAGATGAAGCCCGTGCTTTCCGTCTCTTCACAGACATAATCTGGCAACCTTTGACTCCACATGTGATACCAAACATGGTCAAGTTAAAGTGTTCGGTCCAACATGGCAACAGTAACTATGAATGAAAATTACTGTTCCGTGCTTTGCATTTTGAACATTGCCATCACTAAAAGTGATAAAATTGATCAAAAATAGAACATCTTTAGAATGATTGCTTGAATAACATGACAGCATATTTCTAATTACACTGACATGTTAACTGTCACAGCTTTTTGAGGTAGGAAATTGAAATGATAGAGTAATTATGAGCAGATATCTACTGGCAAGGTTCAATTAAATGATGTGAATCCAACAAAGACTTTAATGGGTAAGTGGCAAGGACACTACAAGAAAAATAGTGTGTTAATGTATTTCCAGGCCTCATGGTTGCAGACACTGGGCTGTGTTCATTAATTGTCTTTTGTTTATTTTACAACACGTTGCCAATCTATTAGCAAATTCGGTAAAGTATTTGTTGTAAAGCGCCCTCAGTGGTTTAGTCCTGGGTACCTGTAGTAATATAGCATACAGCCACTTCCTCAGTTTATATCTACCTTATATCATATAGTTAGACCATGTTACAACAAAATGTGGCCTAACTGCTGTGTGCACATTGTGGTCTGCATAGAGACTGCTCAGAGTCAGCATGTGTTAATGTGTGCACACCCCAGCATGTATCACATATGAACACATGCACTCTGCAGCCTAGACAAATGGGGTTAGGAATAAGCTGACGTGAATTTATAAAACATCTCGCCATTTGCCCATGAAAACAACATTGCACTTGAACAAAAATATCAAAAGCCACAGTACTATGGTATTTGTGGCCAGGAGTATATTCATATCTGGAATTTAATCATAATGTTGCATGAGCATATATTCATCAAAATATCACAAACTGAGCATCCACATGCATGAATACTATTATTTACTTTCCTGTCCAATTCAGCTTACCTAAATTAGATGAGATATGCTATCTATTATGTATCTGTATATGTACTGAGGCTATTCATTTTTAAGTAACTAGTACCTTAAGAGGAAAAGACGCAATATTAAAACCTGCAAAATTCTACCATCAGATTCATTTCCCTAACCAACATAAGCACAGTCTTTGGTGATGCAAATATACAAAGGCCTGGCAAGTTTAAGTCAAGGCTGGGTTCATGGTTACATCCAGTCAATTTGTACACTGTAAGAAAGGTATTTTAATGTTGAATTATTATGTGCTCTAACTTCTCCCCCTTGCTCTCTACAATGGCTCTTTGCTCAAGGTCGGTCGGCTCGCTCTAGTTGTGTGTCATAGCTGTACAGTGTCAAACCACTTTGGGGACCAGCTTTCTCTGGGCAGCCAAAGAAGAGTGGCGTGCTGTCCCCTCTGTGTTTTCTGGGGCTTTAGAGGTCTGTGGCATGTTGCTGACAGACACGGGGAGAGTGTCCCTTTCCAGAAATAACTGACACCATCTCCATCGACTTTTCGGAGGAAACCGATGGAGGTCTCCTGTCAGGTGCAGAGGCGATGCGCTGTGTGCGATCTCTCAAAGCGAATGGCTAATACGCAGCGCTGGTTAAAAAAGCAGGGAGACGCTTTGTGATTAAATATTTATCATAGCGAGAGGCCAGTCCCTGGACTAAGTGAGTCCAATTAGTCAGAGCTAAGGGTCAGCCTTGCATGGTGGCGTAATGAATGTTTTATTACAGAGCAATCTATAAGCCAGCTTTGCCATATTCAGTGGTCACCTCACAGGAAGAGAACCGCAGGGACTTTGCAGCAGAAGACGCATAGGAGTTTTGACACTACTGTGTCTACATGCCAATATTACCAATGGACAGCCTTTAGTAAAGCATATACATGTATTGAATTAAAAGTACACAAGCTCAACAATATGTCAGACTTGAGATGCACCGTAGTGACAAAAACAAATAAGCAAATTCAAACTGGAGAAGAGAATAGTTCTCATTTATCACCCAAATTATAGAAAGTCAGTATTATCATCAACATGCATGTATACACTGTTAGCCAAAATTATATTATATCAGCCCTTAGCACACTCTATCAAGCCTTCCTGGTGTTTGTGTTGACATGCTTACAATTGACATAAATATGTTTTTAGGGCATATTTGACATTTCTTGGGATTATAAAAAATGAATGATGACCTCAATAGACTTTTACATCTGCCTGAAGATCAATAAAATGTGGGGGAGTAGGTCAGGGAGTCTCGGGGGGTGGCGCTTTGAGGCTCACACCAAATGTTCTCCTGGAGATCCTCTAAATGCTGTCTTTAATTGGAAGGCTCATACATGGAGGAGGCCTTGCTGGTGCAGTGCCTGTCAGGGCTCTGGTTGGTTGTAAGCATTCCCTCGGAGAATGCAAGGAGTTCCATACATTATTGATTTGCTCCGGAGATGAAACAGAGTCTTCTCATGTCGAGATCTGCCCTTAGCTTAACTTAAAAAAAAGAGAGAACACACATCCAATTCCACGTTATTAGGAGAGAAACAAGCGCTTGTGTGTTTGTGTTTTGTAAATGCAGTGTTTTGTGTGTTTGAGGGGATGCGCGGGAAGGTTATTAGCGCGGTCAAGTTTGAGATCAAATGTAATAATCCGAGCGTACCTGTCAACATGACTAATGTATGCAGTCCCTGGCAGGATGCTGCCAAGATGTAAAAAAGGTGACCTTGGAAATGTCAAATTGCACTCAGCGGTTGGCTAAAGGATGCTGTGGCTTTCACGCCTTCTGTTAAAGAAAGGAATTTCCTTGCTCTGTGAGAAAAGGGTACTTTACAATGGCAATAAACTGGAAAGACCTTGCATTGCTGATGTGTTTGACATTAGCAAGGGGCAAATACAACAGCAATTATTACATGAGTCCTGTTATAACTCTACAGGGACAATCGAGCGGCGTATTGCCTTTCGCATGCCATCCAGTTTGATGACAGATTCGGTTCAAAACATTCCCTCGCTGTATATTTTCTCAGAAAGTGACTGCTGCAATAACACCAGAGGTTACACACCGGCCCATTGTCAGGCTGGCCCATTCTCCCAAGTGTGGAGAATGATAGGGCGGGTGTGTGTAGGTGAATGGCGGCAGCAGCGATCCACATCTATAGAGCAGATGAAGGCAGCAGATGTCAGAACGCACCGACCGCAGCCGCGGGGCAGCGTGTGGGCCGGCGCGTCGGGACCCGCGTGGCAAGGGGCGGGACAGATGGCCAGGAGTGTGGAGGAGAACTTCAAGGCATCGCCCTGGAAATGGATCTACTACGGTGCATTGAGGCTTTCCATTTCACTTGCTTTCCCAACCTTTACTGTGTACAGCTTGTGGAGCGCCTGAAGCAAAGATTTTTTCCACTCTCATTTACCCATTTTCAACTCATCACTTTACACTCAACAATATCAGCTTGTAATTTCATGCATAGCGATGGCAGCAGATTTATATTAAAACTGTACAGTTTTGTGTTAATGTTGTGTTTGTATCTGTAGGCACGGAAAGGATCATTTTCAGTGCCGGAGTAATTGGGCAAAAACAATTTGGACAGATTGTCTCCACTAAATAATTCCATCAGTAAATGTTGGATGATGATGCAGTATGAGCACTTACTCATGCAAACACACATACTCATGTAAAGTACAGGATCAATTAACCCCATTGTCCTTGGCTGATGGATTTCATCAAAGCTTTCATAGAGGACTGGTGCTGCTGAATGAGGTAAAGGCACTGTATGTTGATCTGGTTATTTTCCAAGTACAGACACATTGTGTGTTTGACCTTGTGAATATGTCTGTTTGGAAAATAAACAGACAGCATTTGTGAAATTTTATTTGTCTGGTAATGATGTAATTCCTGCATCCATATTTCCTAAAGTAGAGATGTAAAATGATTTAAAATTCAAAGAAGAGCATCACAGACGTGACACAAATGCAAGAAAGTGTATTTTATAACAGGTGAATGCACAACTGCATTTATAAGTGTAAGATAATTATTATTATTATTATTATTATCCATTTATTATTATTATTATAATAACAGTGGCAGTGGGAGTAGCAGCAGTAGTTGTAATTCATTGTAGTTGTTACCCTGCCCAGCAGACAGATATGTAGTGCAGGATACTTCTCAGTCTGGAGAGAATCACCCTGGGATTCTATGCCATAATTATTCAGCCTGGTTCAGCCTCGGGGTGTTGCTTAACCTTGATAGGATGAGCTTTCTGAGCCACAGTCCAATTACAACAGCCAAATTTCCCCATGTTTCTGCCTTGCCCAGAGACATCTGTGACAGACAGGAAAATAACCAATCAGACTACAGGCACACGGTGTGGAAGACTAATTGCATCAGCATGACCCTTTCCAGACGGAGGTGTCTTGACACATGACGTCAGCAGAGAAGGCAAACCGTATGTGGGTTAACTTCAGACAACATGTGTTCATTACTGGGAAGGTTATTTGGATTCCGGGGACCCACACAGGCTCAAGCATTTTCTGGAACATAGAACACAGTGACACAGGTATGGAGATGGGAGTTCATTACCAGTGGCATTATTCTGTGTCATCCTCTTTTTTACAAATAATGATGCAATTAAAATGTTGCCCAGTATGTCCCAGGAACAATGCCCTCTCTATCACTGTGGCTGACCCTGTAATTACAGCCAGTAAAATTCCGAATGGCTCTCCCTCTCTTGCATGAAGGTAGAGTGGTTTCTTCCAAATCTATCACCCCATCAGGGTACTTTCATTACGACTGGGTATGGTAATCAGTCTTGGCTCATTGCTAGTTTCCATGGCCAGATAAATCTCTGCTAAACTAATTACTCTTTTCTGGCATAGAATCCCAGAAGTTATGCTAAGAGCTTGTTTAATATCAGCAATATGTCTGAGCACATATATATATATGTGTGTGTGTGTGTGTGTGAGTGTGTCTGAATTTATACAGCGAGTCTCATTTCTTGTTTTAATTACTATACCACTGAACGTGTGACTTATTTTGAGAACAAGTTGTAAAGTTTGGCAAAGTGCCCAAATGGGGCCTTCTTGAGTTGGAGAAGCTATGTTTGAGGCCACAGTGAAGTTTGTGATCAATCATGGCACGGCTGACTAAAACCCATTTGAAATGGAGCTAGTTAGGTAAGTGATCATATAGCACCTGGGACAGTCTTGACTTATTTGACGCAGATCAAAGCAGCAGAAGCCAATTTACAAAAAAAAAAAAACAAAAACAACTAAATAATACCCCAAATCAGTATTTTAAGAACTCTAAACAAAAAGAAAAAAAAGTCTTGCCAGAGCTTTAAACAACACTGACTGCTCAACTCATCTGCTACACATCTGAATTGAATAGAGTCTAACTGGACAGGCGTAATGCGGTAGCCAGTAGCTGGCTTCCCTCTCACACACATACACATGCATACAGATAGTTGTCCAGTTTGTAATGACATCGATTGAATTCATTTGGATCATACAAATGATAAATGTACAGAACCATTGATTTCCATTACTTAGTTTAAAGACAACGATACAAATACACTGCCAACATTTTAAAGTCACACAATTTGTATGAAATACACGCTTATCCTTCACAGCATCACTCAGTGGACAAACTATGGCCCTGGAATATTGCATTCTCAACTTAACCTATCTAACAATGAATTGCTGAGTACATCTATGCTGCTGCTCCTAACCTCGCTGACAACAGAACTGACTCTTCAGTATCCTTGGACACAAACGCATGTTTGTTACTCTACAGAAAAACAAAACGGTTACTCATTGTCTTGATGAAAGTGGACTCCCATCTGGTTTGATGTGTTTTCCTCAGAATCATTTCCAGTGAGAAAGTGACTGAAGCTTCCTTCAAAATGCCTGTACTTACAATGGTCCAAAGGTCTCTAATAATGACACCACAGTCTCATTACCCAAGCACCCCTAGGACAGAACAGGCACTGATTCATGGGCTTGGAGTACACTTCATCCTCATTATGTCTGTGGCTCAAAGGTCCACTGCATTTTCCACTGCAAAAAAAAAAGAAATAAAAAATAACAAATAGTGGATATTTTGCTAGTGGATGGGTGTACAATAACTGTGTTCTGTGTAGCAGACAACCGATTTTGAGTGTACACCTGTCAGCACCAATGTCAAGCAGTGTAGCCATATCACAGCCAAGTATTGGTGGTATAATGGTTCTGCTGCAATGGCCATATTTGCCAAAAGGCCCAGGCCTTTTGTTCACACTAAAAAGATCTTTTAGCATTTTCTTGTCCATGCCCTTGTTATCAGCTTGATGTATACTGCGTACACATGTCTGCAGGGTGTAATAGTGTCTATGATCACAAAAGAAGCAGAGCAATACATATTGCTCCATCTCTGCAAAGCCCGACAAATAAATTTGATTATATCACCTACCAGGACTTTTTTTCTTGTTCCCGTTTCACGCCTGGAAAGCAGTTACGCTGATCCATGACTGTGATTATTGGACAGAGCGAACTAGCGAGATCCATTCCGTGTTTAAACATGACTCTGGCCTTGCACATTAAAGAACGCATTAAACGAAACCACGCTGGCCAGACACACACATATTACTTTCCATGCCTGAAGGTCTCTCTTTCTCCGTTCATAGGAATAGGCTTTGCTCTCTTACTGTGCCATTGATCTAAAGACTTCGGCTGCTGGCCTCAACGCTATACTTTGGTCTTAGACCATTAAAGTAACAGACAGATATGAGTCTCATGGTAATGATTATATGTCCCATCTCATGTTGGTTGGTAGATTGGATGTATGCATGCAGCCTCCAACAGTCTTTAAAAAGTCAATGCAAACATCAGAGATCAGTACACTGTTTACTCTATTAAAAAGCTTATCACCAAAAGCACTCTACATCAATTGTATATGCCTTGAAAAATTATATTCTTTCTATTTTTGTGCTACTTGTCCTCTTATCCTCATAAACAGCAAATGACTATGTGCATTTTCTACTGGTGGGACCAAAAAGGCTATTCAGTTGACCACCTCTCTTCTCAGGTCCTAAAATGTAGTGAAAACCTACGTTTATTTCATGGGATTACTGAATTATCCGGTTATTCCCTACTCATTACAGACTTACAAAACAACTATATTATATGGATCTACATCCACAACTCCATGTGAGATGTTTAGCCAGATCCAGATTTTTGTGGGCCCTAAATGAGAATTTCAGGTGGAGGGTGGGTATTTTAGCCTATTTTAGCCAGGCAGATACATATCATGTGTATTATTGGAAAGAGTTACCTGATCTCAAGTTAGTCAACTATAGGGCATAACTTTAAAAAAACAGTCTAGGTACAAATGCGCACGAATACTATGTTTATGTTGTACCACTATAGAGGTGTACCACTCAAATAAGATTGGCTACTTAAAAATAAATTGTGACAGTTAGGTAACAAAATTCAAGTGGAATAATTAGCTTTTTTCCCCTTTTCACAAACAACAACACACCTTCATGGTCAAAGCATTCCAGACATTTTTTTTTTGATGTAACTTGGATGAAACAAGGGAAGAGCATTTTGAAGAAATAAAAATAAAAATACATTCAAGACTAAACAAAACACATGGACATTATACATAATAATATTTTATCTATACAAAAATATATATCTTGATATGACAGGTATAATACAAATACATGCAGTAAAAATTCATGGGCACAGAAGAGATTAAAGAGTTAGATACAATATGTTGTATTTCTTTAATAAATAAATGAAGACAAAGCAAAGAATATGCAGTCCCCTTTGATAAATTTCCTGGGTGTTCATCTGCAATTGACTTTGAGCAAAGAGAACAAAGAGCAGATGTTAGCTGACAGCTCAACACACCTTCGCTCTACATGCTTACGCTAAATTTTACACCCCAAAAGTAGCGCACGCCCCTCTGAGCATTAACCCAATAAGTGAGAAAATGACCATATGGCCCCACCTACAGCCCTCATCAATATTCACCGACGGCTCGCAATTGCGCGCTTAACCCCTGGGTGTTCCTGTGCGAGGAGCTGCCCGAGGGTTCCGCCCCTTTTCATCACAGGTGGGCTGAGCCGCGGTGTCGCTCCTGATCTCCACTGCGCTGCGAACGCGCGGACTCGGGGTGCAACCTTCACCACAATGTCGTCCCCCCCCCCCCCCCCCCCCCAACGCAGCCCAGACAATGCTCACAAAGGCAATGCTTTTCATGTGGTTCATTCATACAAACCACTTCACCTTCTTAAATACAACTTCAACCAAAAATGACTATTAGTGTAGACAGCACATGTCAGGTAAATGAATGTTTTCCACAAACAATGTTACATCATTTAACTGAATCTGTATGCAGCTACGGTGTCTCGACATTGCCATGTCCAAGTGGTCATGGTGTCTGGCTGACTGTTAAGGGTATATTTAGCATGCTGTGAACGTCCAGACATGTCCTGCATTTTTAAAGTGTTATCCTAACCGAGCTCGATTCATACAGTATTTAGGTTCTGCAGTTTGGGCAAAGTTATAGTTTTTAATTCAGTGTGGTTGCCCTTCAAACACGGCTCCATATCAGTCATAACTGTATGGCCGTAGACAAGCCTGCCCTGCTAGAAGCAACAGTTTAAGAAGATGACAGCTACATTTGTTCTGCCCAGCAGCTGCAACTACAGACAATGCGTGGGGGGATGGGCGGCAGAAAAGAGGAATGGATCTGTCTGGGATTATACTGCCATCTTGTGGAAGATGCAGACACTGCAGTGAGCAATTAATGTTATAAATGTTGGAGGCAGCGAGGATGATACATTTTGGTCTGAAAGCTATTTAAAAATGTCACTGGATTCATGGATGGGTTATCTCAGACAATCTCAGATGCAGCAAGACTTTCTTTAAGTATCAGATTAACAAAAACCCTGTCATTCCTAAGTACTCCTTCTTGAAATCAATGTACTGTGTACCCAATGTCTGTTGTAAGTGCTTGTGATGTGCAGTTACATGTGCATGTTCTTATGTGTGCGTGAGCACGCATGTGTGCATGTGTGTGTGTTAGCATGCATGGGGGGATACAAATTACATTCTGACAAATGAGTGAACTAGCGGGGTTCTTAAAAAGGGGTTCGATCACACATACAATTACAGCAAAAACACACCCTGCCAGCGCAGGACAGTAATGGCCAGGGAGATAACAAGGATTCTGGGAAAATGAGGCATGCAGGGGGTCAGACTTATTATCCAAAGCAGCTCTGTAATCTATCAGGGGTCTAAATTAGAGGAGCACACGGTTCGCTGTTAGGAATTTGCTAGATGCGGCATACCGCGGGGTGTAATCCAGGCCACCCACCAGCTGAAACCTTCACTTGGGGTTTGCCACCCCACATCCGTGTTTTCCAGTTCCTTACAGACCCGGACAATGAGTCTCCATGCTGGACCTTGGGCACAGATGCCTAAGGGTAAAAAATGATTATAATTAACAACTAGTGTACAAGGAAATATGGAAATGGATAATGGATTTTGTCAATCAGTGGAAAGTTATTGGCCCGTATAACTGTTATCAAGAGTGAAGTGAACTAGTAGTGTTATGGCAGCCAAGCCAAGCACAGCTGTTTATTTGTGAGAATTAAGGATTAGTATTATAATAAGATAACCTTCTGTTTAATCAATTAGCAAAGGCTAATAGAGTGGGCACACTGGCATAGTGGCATAGTTTGTACATCCACACAGTGGGGAACGTGCATTAAATAGCTTGCTAGCTTTGGATGGTAGGAAGAAAGACATCATTAATCCAGTGCTGATTTTATGAATGCATTATACCTAATTGGCACTGACTTAACACTAGTAATAATGATCCTCTTAGAACACCAGAGTAAAGGGGAGTCAGAGAAAGCCTCCAACTGTTTAAACTAGACATGGCCAGGGGTAAGGTCTGAGCAGTAATATCATAGCAATGCTAGCCAATGTCCTTTAATTCAGTGCTTTAATTATATGAAAATTATTAGGACCAAGGGTGTGTTGCCATCTTTGACAAACAAAAATCAAAATAGCTGTAAAACCTACCAATATGCACAGTTACACATCACTGAACGGTAAACTGTCAGGCGTATTCTACCCGATATTCAGTATGTCCTCCTCATATACTGTAAGAAAAGTTAAAGGAATAGTACCTATGGACTACAACAATACATTTAGAGTGTGACCAGAATTGTACACAATACACAGCATTGTCCTCTGAGACATTCCCTTCGTGAGCAAAAGCATTTGTTCAAGCATCTGCCCAGATCATCTTGATGAAACAATACATTAAACGGTATTCTAGTAGGATGTAGAAACAAAAATCACAAGTAGGTAGGAGCAAGACTTATATACACATTTATGCATTACACCACCACAAACAGAACTTTGTCAATTGAATATGTAGGCCTAAATAATCCATACATTCACAAATACACACACTCACAAACAAACATGTATATATACACAGTATGTCACATCTATGCAGTGGCATGGTGATAGGGAAGTATGGGGTGGGGTACTCCTTCAGACTGTTAAAAGACATTCAGTCAGCTAATTGATGCATTTAATGTGGGTGATATGAGGAAACTGCTCTGTTCTTGTGTGCAGATATTACTAAAACAATGAACTGGGGCCCCAACATCAGGGCTTAAGACATGGTTATGTTACATATTTGATTTTACTATCATTCATTATCATCAGTCCATCAACTGTGCAAAGTAAATGTATATTGCTTTACAAGACATGGAACAAAGTTTAGTGTTAAGAGAAGTGCATTTTAGGACAGGGTATCTAATATGTCGAGCAGTAATACTATGACCATATTTTCACTGTGAAGTAAAGATTGAGTTTTGTAGGTGGCTACAAAAATTGTGTTCCAATTACATACATATATGGTTACTTGAATATTCTTTAACAGCCGTTGCTAATTCCCCATAATCTGAGGAGTTAAAATGGATGTAATGGCACTCAATCTTAATAGGAAGCCAGAATTAATTGTCTAGGTCACTTCTGTCAAGGGCCACAATGGCTTGAGCCTGTGATTATTTTGCTCTTTAATTTTGAAAAGAAAAAATCCTCCAATGCAACTATTGTTAGGGCTGAGATATAATTGAGTCTATTCCTCTATAAAGGTGACACCTCAGCATTCACCACTCCCCTGCACTGTTGAAATCTTGTGCTGACACTGACCTCAGATACCCATTTAATATGATTCCCGATTAATGCGCTCACAATTTAAACAATTGTTTTGGAGGGTTTTAGCTAAGAATGTGGAAAGGTTAATTGAGGTTCTCCTGAACACACTGCCACATGTACAACACAGGGATGTATTCTAAAGATTTTTTCTCTCTCTCTTATATTCCGTTTTGCATTCTGTAGTAGTCTTCAAAGACAGTGACAGGCGTCACCTTGTCAACAGATTTATGCTCGGAGTTCAGTGCCAGCCGAGCGTGACATTTTCCCATTACCGTTATTTATACGCCGCGTTCGCAGATCCAGATAGCTGTCTGTCACCGACGTTCGGCTGGACACGATTTGCGATGTCACATGCACTGGAGCATTGGAAAAGGGGCTCAAAGTGAGGGTGGAAAATCAAAGAGGACAAGCGATGTTTATGCAAGGATGAAGACAGGGGGCGTAGCACTCCTCCACAGAGTGAAACCAGAAGTAGGTGAAGCCTTGGGACTGGAGGAGAAAAACCAACACGTAGCAAAATGGAGCAACACTCTAACAGGGAGTGTTCATGAAGACCTCCCTGTAACTGTACAAAGAGACAAAAAAGCATTACTGACTGTAGATGAATGAAAGCTGAGATAATGAGTGAGAAACACAGGTTGCCTACGACAGTTTTGAGTTTTCCCCTACTCTGAGCTAGCTTCTCCCGGTCTCTTTTGAACTGTCTCACCGGTGCCTTTCATCCGCATCATATTCATGCAACGCGCCTCATATTTCAAACGCGCATCAAGGAGAAGGCCCTCCAGGAGGATGATGTTTAGTGATCTAATGTTTCGTCCCCGGCGCTCGAGGCGCGCCGACGAGGCATGATGAAAGACTAGATCATTCTCATATTCCGGCGCCTGGCTTCGCCCTCCCCGCAATTACATTTCAATATTGACACGCTCCGTCTCGGGAGTGCTAGCCGGGGTGAGACACCGGAGAGAGTCATGCCATCTCATCTCCTCCCACCTCCCCCGCCTATTATCCTGGAGGGGGTGGATAATCAACGCCCACTCGGAATGCGTTAAACACACCCTCTCTGCCCTTTCCACTCGCGGGAGCAAGCGCCTCTGGCAGCCGAGATTGACAACATATAAAATCACCGTTCGGATAAGTGACAATAAATTACTTTCCGTTGCACCGGGCTTAACGGGACAGGGGCTCAGGAAAATCCGGAGACGTCGCTCCGGGTTACATTTAATTATGTATAAGGGAAGGGACAGTAAATGTGACATTTTCGGGAAAAGTGCAGGCGCAGATTCTGTGATTCTCTCATTCTCTGTTCGTTGTTTGTCAACAGTGTCAGATGCCAATCACCTCAGGACCCTTGTGTATCTGTCTCCAAGACAGGATAAAGATCCTTTAGCTGAACTCCCCATTCCGCTTCTACAAATGTCCCTCCTGCATTGGTAATGGTATTGAAACATATTAGAGAGAAGCATTCAGGCATTGCACATTGCAGGTTAATTTTATCTGCCTGTCATACTATGTACTGGCAGCGCTGAATCAGTCCCTTCACTTCAATGCAGAGCAGGCAGACAGCATGTCAAGTGCAAATGGCGGGGTCACAGACGTCTGCAATGTCCAAATCTTCCTTTAAGTGCTCCAAATGAAAGCCTGAAAGAAGCTTGTGCTGTGGGTTTGACCACCGATAATTCATAAGGGTTTTGAAATGTACATCTGTCTGAAAATCTATTTAAAATGGCTATTTCAGGGCTTGCATGAATGAAGTGACATTATCTGCTATTTTTGTGCAACCCTGAAGGCGTCTAGCTGTGATATTTTTTTTTCTTCCAATTGCCAATTTGAAATGCCTTGCAGCAAAATAAAATTGTCACACTCTGCTATTAAATTTAATTGAGCAATATATTATGGCACATTTACTTTTGGCAAAAAAATTTAATGGTCACAAAACGTACACATGTAAGATTTAATTGTGTCTCAGAATTGCCAACAATTATTTTTATGTTCATATTCATCACTTCACAACTTATCTACAGAGATAAATAAAATAGCAGAATATGGTACTCTAGTAGCATAGTAATTAACTGAACATCTGTTAATAAACTGTTAATGAAGCAAAATTTCTTTGCTCAAACTTTGATTGTACAAACTTCTTTGAGTATTTTCCTCATCTGTTTTGATGCTGTGCAATTTTAAGTGGAGACAAGGAATGTTTTAAGAAGAAACAAGAAATGTTGGACACATACATGCAAAGTTACTCCCACTCACAAAGGAAATCCCTGATTAGCTGATGATGTGACAAATATGCTCCTGTGCATTTGTGCCACCTCCATGTTGAATGGTTCTTTACTCAGCAATGAGAGATGCATGCAGACGTTTTATGAAAAATAAACCTGAGAAGGTCAATTGACTTTGACTGGACAGGCTTGGATTTGGTTGAAATTAGATGGCATGATTAATGCCATCAAGACTCATACTACTGGGAAACTTAACATTACACGTGCTCATGTAATTAAATGTGGCCAGTGTGGCAATATACACATAGACAATACATTTATATATATATATATATATACACATATATATTGGTGGTACAAAAAAAATAATGGAAACACCCAACTGTGTATGAAGATTTCATTACTAATAAGGAGCTGGGCCTATCTTTCTGTTCAGATCAGCTTCAGCCCTTCTTGGAATGCTGCTATACAAGTTTTTAACTAGTTTATAGTGGGATATTGGACCATCCTTCAAGAGGGAAAGCCTCCAGTTCTTTGGCCTTCTCAAAACATAAACACATCCAGATGTTAAAAAAAGAGTAAAGGATGACTCATCTGACTATATCACTTTCTTCCATTGCTCAGAAGTTCAGGTTTTGTACTCATTACACTAAGTTGTGCTTTGCTGCATATTAGCCTTAAGCAGTTTCCAAATGAAACTGACAATGTACAATTTTTGTTGAGTTTTGTTGTAGATTCAGTTCTTTTTTATTGTCTATCCCTGTTGGTGAGTTTCGACAGTTTTTCTTGTTTTGCATAGTGCAGTCATGAATTTCAACCCTATTCCCCTTGACATTAAACATTAAACAATTTTGCCTTTTCTGTGGCTGACACGCCTGCAATTTTGCCACCAACAAATCTTTAAAATTCTGTTAAATCTCTCATGATGCTTTAGAAATTCACGTGTTGAAGTGTTGCTTTTAAAACGTCTTCTATAGCAAAAACATATTGGTAGTTACTATTGACATAAATATGAAACACGTGTGGACTTATTTTTAATGGCGGTGTACTAACTTCAGAAT
Source organism: Megalops cyprinoides (assembly GCF_013368585.1). NCBI lineage: Eukaryota > Metazoa > Chordata > Actinopteri > Elopiformes > Megalopidae > Megalops > Megalops cyprinoides. The sequence continues at coordinate 15,327,777 of NC_050603.1, forward strand.
ACGAGCCCTTTTTCAGTTAGCGTTTCCATTATTTTGCCTGCCCCCTTGTATGTGTGTATGTATATGTGCACGTCATTATCATCAACCATCTTTGGCCTTCCCTAGCGGCCCTCAGTGTTCGGAGCATTCAGGTCAGTGAGAGCTGACATCTGGTGAACGGTAAATTGCGTTTGCTGTGTGCGGCAGCTGCAGCCCAGCAGAGAGCCGCGGACTGTGTGACCGCGGTTTGAATAGCGGCATTAAGGAAGCCGGCGCGGAGCTGCAAAGGGTTCCATTAAAGCGTGCCTCTTTCATCCCCCGTCTTTATTAATTGGCGCTCATTAAAGGCAGCCTTCCTGCCAGCGCTGATGACTAACAGGCTTCATTTCAGTTCACTGTGTTTTCAGATGTCCATCTGGACAGACGTCTCATTTATGCCTTTGCTCTCTTATTATATTTAATTACTGTACATCTCGATCTGTGACCTTTTTTCACGGTTTATTGTTCCTTGGCTGTTTTTTTAACCCAAACTGTTTAGCAATATTTGAATATTGTGAATCCTTAACGTACAGATGATTTTATTCTTCATTATTTTATTCAAGCATATATTCATTTGAGGAGTGTACCCTATAATACAACAATCGTTCCCAGACTATGGTGCTCCATGGTGCAGAAAGAATTTGGGGTAATTCATATTTCCATTCTGTCCTAGTCTGTCTTGTGTACTTAATTTTTAATCATGAACAATGAATAATACATTTTTTGTATTTGTATACAATCTTTTCAAAGATTTAAAAGCACTTTACCATGTACCTCAACCACCACTGATGCGCATCACAGACCTTGGTGAAGCCATTTTAAGCCAAAATGCATCAGAGGGGAAGAGGAGAGGATTTATTTTAACAAGTATCCTGCTATCTCTAATTCTGCATCTAATGAATGCTCTCAAGGACGCACATTAGATGTTGTTCAGTTGCAGTTGTTAGTGCTTTGAACCACTTAAAAGAGACAATGATCAACATCCAGCAAGATGCTCTAATAATCCAAGATGATGGAGCTGTTTCTAAAGATGATGTAGTGATATACAGTCCATGCACTCATATGCCTTCAGTAAATAAATTCAGTGAGTTGTATAAAAATCATAATTCATACATTCATTGCACATTATTAGCATTTTCCTAGCCAGATAAAAGCATTAGTAAAATATGAATAGCAGCCCTAGATTATCATTCACCAGTCTGCACTGTTGACAGATCAACACTCAGAAAAATCTTTCACCATTGATATTAAAATGAGGTAAGTGCAGTGCACATACAAATGTGATTATTTTCTTTCTTTCTTGTCACCAGTGCTATTAGCAAAACCCTTGAATGTTCTCATCATCCCATTTGCGACGGACAAATAAAATAACTAGCCTTCGGTTCCCGGATTGCATCACTGCACAGCAACGGCGACATTGTTCTTAGGTTCTAGGCTGTTAAGGACATTAACATTTGATTTGATTGCAACTCAGAGCAACGATGACCTTATTTGAAGATTGCAGAGATTGTTTCCTTTGAGATGATACCATTTGTGGTATTTCAGTTCCCATTACATCACAAATCTAATAATGGCGGATGATGTGCGGATGGAAGGTGCTCTTTTTGTTTGTGAATGCCTATATCAAAGAGTAAGGCCACATGCTGGCTCTGCCCTGATGCTAAACACAAGCAGGATAAGCAACATACCATTAGTAGGGTGTGTGTGTGTGTGTGTGTGTGTGTGTGTGTGTGTGTGTGTGTGTACATACACATAGGTACATGAATACATATACCGGTGTTACTGTGGACTGTGGTGCAGAGGTTAGGGAAGTAGTCTTGTAATCATTCAGCTACAGTCCCTCCGTGACTGCTTCAGTCAGTTTCTACCAGCTTCAGACTGTTTCTGCCAGTTAGCTTGTACCTTGTCTGGCCATCTATTGAAACTTGGTCATGCAACTCTTCTAATATTGTGGCTCCATGTATGGCTTTTGCTTGTGTTGTGCTCTGCCTTGCTTGTAAGTCACTATGGGTAAAAGCATCTGTCAAATGAATAAATGTAAATGCTTCAGAGAATCTCCACCTCTGCCTGTGACATGTAAAATATAAGCGATGCAAGTAAGGGTATCTGCATGCCAATTGCGTATGTGCCATTTTCAAACATATTCAGATATCAGAAATCCTGTGTTATTCACATTTACTGAATTACCTTTAAATACAGTTTCATGGATGTTTAGGTATCAGAACTCAGTATTGATTTGTAGATTGTCCATTAGGTGGCAATATTGAAAGCACAATAGGTTGCACTGTGCTTGTACATGTGATGCATCCAGTACTTTTTTTCCGTTAAAGTCCAGCCTTTTTCTCACAATTGAAGCCTCTCACTTTAATGGGCGGAAATTAGGTCCAGCCTTCTCCCCAACTGTTGGGGAGGCCAACACATTCTCTCCTGAATTGAAAAAAAACACTGCCAAGAAGAAGAGATTTATTTTCAAGTGGAAAGAGGTAGCTTGCTGTGATATGTTTGTAACAATCTCAGATTGCAGGAGTAGTTCACCAACAGCTGGGAGAGACAACTGGGAATCGTCCTGTGGATCCTCTCACAGAGATCTGCTGTTTGTCATGAGAGAACAGCATTTCATGGTGTTGACAGCACCAGCCCTGTATCTACAAAGAGATATCACATGCATGCACAGTGCACACACACACACACACACACACACATACACACAGACATACGCACACAATTTTTTCAACAAATCATATCTATACATGTTAATGAAAATGTAAACAAACTGAACAGAATATCCTGTCCCTCACTATGCATATACATTGTACTAGTCATTTGTGAACGAATTGTCAGAGGACAAGACCATCTAACAGCATAATGAAGTCTGTTTTATCAGTCTTTACAGGAAGTTTCATTATCTAATGATCATTCAGTACACAGAGGGGACTTCCTGAAGGTGACCATCTGATGACTGTTACCATGGAAATCCCTCATCCTTCAACTAGGCACAGCTTGTGTGTGTGTGTGTGTGTGTGTGAGTTGGAGGGGAATAATATACCATCACATCATGGAAGAATATATCATCACATCATGGAACATAAGTCTATCATTACTCCACATGCTGTTGATTTCCACAATTATGCTGATGATACACAACTGTACATGTCCATGTTAATAGCTTCCTATAACAATGTGTGGGAGACATGAAAATTTGGATGCCACAATCTTTTCCACTAAGACAAGACTGATTTCCCTGTGGCTGGATCAAGAAAACAGAGAAAATGCTTAAAATGTAGGACCTTTGGTTTCAACTGGAAAAGTTGTAATTAGAGATGCTGATGTGAGCTCTTGGTCTCATGTACCAAATGTAACTGAGTGAAAATATTTCTCAGATGGAAGAAGGGCAGAGTAACAGCACTCCTCTAACAGACCAGACCAATGCCAAAAGGTTAATACATGCTTTTGTTAGAAATAGATTAGAAATATATTACATTATCGTAATGTTCTCTTCACGGGTCTTCCACAAAAGTACAAAAAGGAACAGCTAGGATATCAGACTAGCTAATACAAGAGAACACAGTACCGCTGTACCACATTACCTTGGATGTTTGTGCTGGTGTTGCCTGTGAACTATAGAATTATTTTAAAGTTTGTTTTATCTGTTTTCAAAGAATTGAATTGTTAAGAACTGAAGTGCATTAAAGACCATTTAATAGAATACCAACCCAAACAGGTTCAGAGATCTACTGAAGTAAACCCTCATAAGCCAAAGATAAAGTGGACAAGTGGAGGGGCTTCCTTTTGTGTGCATGTCTCCAAACCTTGAATCACTCTACTAATACAGAGTAGGGGAACAATATCAGTAGCACATTTTAAACCTCTGCAAAACCTCACTTGTTTCTGTTTCCTTTTAGATGATTATGGTTGGTCCTTTATGTATACACAGTATGTATTTTTATTTATTTGTCATTGTTGTATTACTGTTTTTCATGATTGTGTTTGGGATGCTAAAGGTTTATATGAAAAGTGCAATAAAATAAAGCTTATTATAATATTAAGTGTGATACTGCAGTGCCCACATTCCTTAGAAGTAGAAATAGAACAAGAAGCATGACTGCAAGCCCACTCCTCCACACAAACATTGCAAATGCTGAATGGATATTATTTCACCTGTCTTAAGCTAGTATTATTGTCCCGATATTAAAGACGACTGTGATAGATCTACATTTTTCAGTGTACGCCATCAGACTTTTTTTATCTGTCAGAGTTTATAAAACACTTGTTATGGAATTTGACCATAAACTGACTCATTCAGAAATACCCAAGAGGAAAAGTCCAATCCAAGCATCACAAAACCACTGTTTGTCAGGTTGCAATATACTGAAGTTGCAACTTGTTGAGCTTAATGAGTCATTCTAGTTAAAAACAGCCGAGTGTGTCATTAAATAAAATTAAACATATGGTGCAAAAGCTGCCATGGCAATCTCAGTTATGACGATATTTTCACTTTAGTTAAATGCATCTTGTTGAATCTCACAAATCATTTTGTTCACTGACATTCAACAGATTCTGTATTTATTGTAATAGTTGCTATGGCTACATGCTGTCAGTTGTATTACTGTGCATTATTGTTAATTTATATGCATACTCAATCACAGTCTCAATAAAATACAAAAAAAAAAACATGAAAATACACAGAACCTAAAACTCTGCAAATTCCATCAATACTAAAAGCAAGTGCTTTCCTAATTTAATGAGATTTCAGATGGATTTTGCATAAAGAAGCTACATTAGTGCTGGTGCAACCCAGCTTATTTGTAAAACAGCCCTGTATTCTTTGACAACCTCCACTCCTTTTGTGTGTTGTTGTGGTCTTGGGAATCAGTAGTGAGAAGTCTTGGTTCATTCTGTGGATCATGCAAAGTATGCTTTGTGAGAAAGTGTAATATTTACCTGGACATACTATAGTAGCACGTATGAATCTGCCCTGTAAGTTCCATGTACTAAGTGGGTACTAGATATGTTCAAATTCCCAAGGGTTCAAGTACCAAAAATTTTCAAGCATGTTTTTTTTTTCAATATGAAACCCCAATTAGACATATGTGGTGATTAAATGATCATTGTAAGTTAAAGTTACCAACTTTTTTGAGAGAACAGCCTTCAGATGCCGTCAAAGGGGACCATAGATGCTGTGCCTGTGTTTATTTGTTATGAGATGAAACGGCAGTCCCTGTGTATATTTCAAAGGACTTATACTTTACTTATCAAAGGAAACATAGATCACTCTGTCATGCCTTAGTATATCCCGAGAAAATTTTTTAAATTGCAAAACAAAGGAAGCTCCCACTTGTTGAAAAATAATTGGAATGACATTGACAAGTTTATTCATCGATATATGTTGATAATGACATTGATGTCATCCATATTTGTCATTGCAATGTGTTCAGTCAATTGTTGTTTTTTTACAAAATGGGGAAGACATGTCAGGAATTGTGTGGCAGGCACAAGATAGAAAATGGATCCAAAGAAGACACAGAGCTCACACACTAGTGTAAATTTTCTATGACCGATTAAATTTATTTGCAAATTAGAATGACATCTTTCAAATCCCTTAAGCACATGCCAACCCTACTATCTCTGTGAGGTATTTTTGTTGTATTTGTGTTTTTTTATTGATATCTTCATCTTGCAAGAAGAAAGAGGATTCTTGCATTCTGTGCATGTTCAGTTATTTCCAGCAGAGACGCTCCAAATGTGATTTTGTCATGCTGAGCTTGCTCCAGTGCCATCTGGTTTGTTAAGGAGGTTTTATATACTGTAATGTTGCATGTTTCAAAGCATGATGGAATTACTAGAACACAAAGCCAATATCTATGCAACACTTGTGTGTATTTGGAGTAATGGTAAAGAAGAATGTTGGAGATTATTTCACATAAAAGATTAGAATTGCTTCATCTTGTGTTTTGTCACCATTTTTCTTGGCTGGCTGTGCACTGATGATGTAACTGTTAACACATCAACACCTCAACACATATTTTGTGTTCTATCTTATGTCCTTGAATCATAAATCTTGTTCTCAGATTCTTCACATTTGAGGGTCATTTGACTCATAATGCGTTAACCCTAAACATTTCTCTTGTTTTACTTGGACAGACATTGTAACTAAACATTGGAGTTTTCACTAATCTGTTTAACACTACACAACTGTTGTGCTTGCGCAAACATAGGATTGAAAATGCCTTTCCTCTCCAGAGCAAACAGAACAAAGCCATTACGGGAAAAGCTTTATCCATTCAGTTCATCTGCCCCTGAAAATGAGTCATTGCAGCATAGAAAGGCATGTCTTCTGAAACAATGGCCTGGTGAGAGTGGTTTCAGATGCATTTCCCAAGAGATAAGGACAATAGTGAGCAAGGCCAGATCTGGCCTGCTAACGTTAGCCTGGCCCTTGTTGGAATGAAGTGATTCTCCTACGGGTTTGGTGAATAGTGTGTGTCTTCTTTGTAATCGGCATTGTAAATAGTGGTAAATATTTTTTTTCTAAAATGGAAGGGGGAAAGCTGTCAGGGCCACACGAAAGTACAGCTGGGGAGGGAAAGCATGATGCATTCAGAAATCTGATCGAAGCAGTTTCTTTGTGTCAGAAAAGGCAATATGTGCACATTACTAGTGGCAGATTACAAAAAATGTAATTGACATTTTTCGTTCTTTCTTAATGCGGAAAAAGGAATTTAACTGTCTCATGGAACACTTTCATAATTTAATTGTCTCATGTGAACTTGTAGGAAAAATATTGGTGGGGTGGAGGAGGGATGCCGTTCTGAGTATTTTAAAGACACTACACTGTATTTAAATTCCTTGTGATTTTTTGAATCATCTTAGTCAATGATGTCGCAACATACAATTGGAAGGTATTCACAGATCACTTTACAGTTAGCATGCCGTGTATAATAGGGATGTAAAATTTGGAATTCTTTAAATGTTGCCAAATGTGTCAGCCATATTTGTTTTATGATAAACATTTAAAGGCAGTTCTTGAAACTATTTCCCCATTTAGTTTGTTGTGGAACCTCACTGAATTTTTCAAAGGCTATGAACTGTTTGGAGAATCCTTTGCATTGGACAGAATGCATTACACACAGCCTAAGATGTGTCCGAAATTCTGTCATGCTGTGCTGATGAACACATCACACTCAATAAATCACTTTCCAATCAGCAAATGGGCAGACAGGCATATTTAAACTACCCAGGGTGCCTCTCTTCAGTGGGATAGGCGAATGCGTTGTTTTGGTGCCTCCAGCTCTTTCGCCAGGCTAATGGTTCTGTCTGATGGGGGGTATGGCATTAGCTGTCCCAAACCATCAGCCACCACTGGGTAAATATGCCCCTGGTCAAGTTGTCAGCGGCTTGCTCGAACAACTCAAGTTCTGCTCAAATCAATCTCCCAACCTAATGTCTAAGGTGAGGAAAAATGGACCATTATTGTTGTGTTTCTAAAATGGAACAGGATATACCTTGCAGTTGCCTATCTGCTTGTTAAATAGATTGATTCAGTTTTGAATGTCAGGCTTAGTTCAAATTACACTGAAAAACCCGGGTTGTTCTGCTTCATTTTATGAATATCTCTGAAGCACTCTGCTAGGAGATCTGGCCCTGGTGGTTTGCCTCCACACTCATTTCCTCATCTATTATTGAAGCTAAAATAAGTTCTGCATGACATGAGCGATCCAAACACAATTAGTATGCAAGAATAATCCTGGAGCCTCCTTTGAGAAATTCTTTTTTCTTAGTTCTAAACTAAGTGGATTTCTGAAGCCTTTGACACTCCAGACAGAGAAGCACAACCCACCTTAAGCCCTAGACAATCCTATCTGGTCTGCCTGACTTGAGTGAAGTGCAGGAAAATTGTGCAAAAAAAGAGAAACTTAATGAATTCTGATTCAGTTTCTCCCGCTCTGCTGTAAGTTATCTTCTCACTGCTCAAAACTGAAATGTGAGCAAGTCTTCGACAGCACACAGACAGCGTTGATCTCTGAGTCACTCCTATGACTCATGCTCCAATTCAGAAATACAGCTTCCGCAAAACAGTCAGGCGCCTCGGGAGCCTCTGTCTAATGTCTTCTCTACTGCATGCGGTGAATGAATATGAGAAACGCATTCTCAAGGCCTTGGTTTAACAAATCTCAGCGTGAGGTGTGCTCCGTGTGGTTGCACCGGACTGGACATATTGTGCCTCAGAGAATCCGTGTCGTCTGTCTGATTAAAATAATGTTTAAGAGACAATTTTGCATTGTATGAAATGGTTTACTGTATCTGGCATGACATTTTTTTTCTTGAAATAAGATGTATGAACGCATCAACATACGCAGTCCTACAGGATAAATGTGTCTGAAAAATTAACAAAAACAGTCTAGATCTTGAACAATCTAGATTTTGATGAGTCATTGAATAAGGTCACATTTATACACGCATACCAACGAAAGTCTTTCAGGGGACTGGAGAAGAAACACAGTTAACCTTTTATCAGGGTACATGCAAAATGTACAAACAGTGTACATATATTCAGATATAGAAGATCAGAATATGAAAAAAAAATGTAACTGAGGTCTTCAGTTTTGGTCATTTTTTTAAAATCTAATCAGTGTCCATACGTAGTATATATTTGAGCAGTCAAACTCAGTAGATATTTTTCCATAGTGGGAAATTTGTGGACCCATGTTCAGAAATATCCAAAACTGCGACAGAAACCGAAGGGCCTGTACAGGCCTAACATTCACTTAAAGCAACTAACACACAGGCACATGTATGCCTGCATGCACACACTCACACAAAGCTGCCAATTAACACACATTTCCTACTCTCCTTGGAGAGTCGTATATACAAATACAACTCCCTCACAACAATGTCCAGGCTTTAATGAGTTAAGCTTAATTGTTTGGCTTACAGTCAACTGGAATGTGTAGTCCCTGGCGTGAGTACTCTGCACCCCCCCCTCCCCAACCCCACCCCCTGCCTCCTGACTATATAAAGACAGTGTGAGTAATGGTGCCTCACATAGTGCGTCAATGGTAGATCTAAAAATAGCCCATGCCATAAAATCTGGTTGGAATTCCAAAGCACTCTGTTATCGTATTTCTGCTGCAGCAAATTGTACAAAAATGAAACTTCTACTTTCACTGCGCTATGCATGTATTCAAGTACTACAGTGTCTTATAAGAGGATCATAAACTCAAGCTTAATATCGACATAAGGTACCACATTTGACACACAGAAGCAAGAAGGCAGCTACCCCCTGCATTATGCCAGTATTGTGAAATTTCAAGAGTCAAGTATAAAACAAAACACAAGTTCACTTCCGAGACCTGTTAAGCCTTTCCATTCACAACAGAGACAGTCAAAGTGAAATCGGATGTTATTGTCCGCCATCATGGGGGTCTTAGCAGTGTTGTTCTATTTCATTGCATGCCTGTCCTTTCTGTATGCTTGCCTATCATTTTGCAGTCACTAGTTTAACTGAATTACTGCTATCATAAAAGCGTATTAAAAGCGTAAATTCCAAAAGTAGCATCACAATTTTGAAGCCTAAACACCCTGTTTAAGATGGCAGACATACAGTTTAGAAGTTTAAGGTTTAAAAAAAATCTGTTTTTGTCATGTATTTTTGCTACATCACATCAGTGGCGGCTGGTGAGCTGGAAACAGGGGAGGCTGAAACATTACCTTTAAATCTGTCATTACTTTCAACCTGTTCCCCTTTATCCTCCTTGATTAACAATAAAACAAATAATTCACAGAGTAATTGACACCAATCACGTAAATGGAGTAAATGATACTCGCGAAACAGCGCAGATTGTCTGAAGTTCGTGTGCTTGCGAAAGCGACAATGTGAGATTGTTTAATTAACAAGGATAGATTTCCAAAATGAAGGTACATGTGTGAGAACCCATATGAAATATCATCCTGAATCTATGAATCAAAATTTATGATAAAAACAAAGTTCATTGTTAGAATGAACAGTTCTCAAAGTCATCTTCCCATTTACTCTGAGGGTACAAATTGTTATGATGTATATTGAAATATGAATACATCAATTTTCTAGTAGCACCAGTGCTGGCAAAATGATGTAGCCTTGATCGATCAATTTTCCTCAAAGAGTGTCGCTGTTATTTGACTTGTTGTTTATGTAGCACATAACTGGAAAAAGCTCTGAGGCTGCAGACAGCTGATATAATGAATACAGGCCTTTAAATTCAGGTGGAGTAAGTGGAGTGTTAGCATTTAATGGAAGTTTTTCCTTTCTTTTTTTATGGCACCAACAAAACAAAGTAACACTAGACTCCAGAAACCAGAACCAGGAAAAGTAAAACTGATGTGAGCAAAGCAAGGCAGATGCCTGACCACACAATTATGATTTCTCTTGACATCAAAAGAATGTGTCACACAAGTGAAACTAATTGTGAATAGCTTGTATGTTGTCCACAGATATGAGCACTGAGCATTGAATGGATGTATTGGCTAATTCCAAAATCTTTCACAAACAGCTTATGTCATCTTTACCGTAAAAGATGCTGAAATGTACATAATGAATGTATTTAGCTATTTGTATTACAGCATGCATTTATTACATCAAGACAAAGTATCACTTTACAATGTGGTACGTTTTAAAAATTAAGTTAATGGATACATGTTCCAAGCAGGTAACAAGACAATGAGTCGTTGATACACTTAACCTTATGAATACCTTCAAATAAGGTATTTAATTCCTCTCCTGTGGAACTTTTTCAGCATCCTCAAGTATGCCGCTCTCACATTTTGTCACCACTGCCCACTAAAGTAGATGAAAGCAGCCATCGCGCTGTTGCTGGAGCATGAGGCTGAGCCATCAGCTCTCTCGATGGCGTTGGAAGATTGCGCCTGCGCACGGGCGCTTGCGACTCGGTGAACGTAAATAATCGATTTGCCTACGAGGAGACGCGGCAGAGTGATGGGACCCAAGTGAAGGAGCAGGAGCGCGCGATCACTCTCCAGGGCTGGGTAAGACATTCATTTTTATTCTCAGTAAACTGTAATTACACGATTTACGGGGATGATGAGTTTATCTTCAAGTGAATTGATAGTGTTCAGTAGGCTACGTTTCTTGTGCAATGGCTTTGATTAATACGATTTATCTTTTTTTCAGTCAGGTGATATTGTCTGGTGTGTACTGAAACTGTTTGAATGGTATGCCATTTTTATGCGTGTGGACAGCGGTCGATTTCCATATTTGCAACGTGGCAGCCGTTTGCAAAACATTGCGAGATGTTCGTATCATCCGAAATAAATAGTAACATGCATTGCATTTTCTGTGTAGCAGTCAGAACTACAGCTTTGTTTGTTTGATTGAGCTGAGCTCGACAATAAATATAATTATGATTTAGCCTTTTGTGCTTTTACAGTGAGGCGATGCAAAGTTAGTAATAGTGCGGCTTATACTGCAACTTCTTATGGACGGCTGCTGTTATGTTCTGAGCTGTGAGAGATGGTTTTGGCGTCATCAGCTTCGTCCTACATGTATGAGTTGTGACAGTGGATCCAGGACCCTGGACAGCGCTCTCTCCGAATGAGATCCCATCTGTGTGCCTGATTGATAAACATTAACTGGCCTTGCACGTCACATCACATGTTAATGTATAGCATGATTATCCTTCGTTGTTCTTTCTGAAGTGTATCTCCATTTTTTTTATCATGACGACGCTTTGTTTTTGATATTGATTCCATGTTCTAAAGGTGTGGATAATTCGATGATATCTTCCTTTAAAACCCTTACAATAGCGTGTTTTCCTGTATAAAACATAGCCTACGTGCTGTGATTCAATAGACTACGTCCTGTGGATGTACGCACTTGTGACGTATGTGTCACGGCATTGTCAACGTCTAATTCTTTCTCTTTTTTTGTGACAAGTGTTAAGATGCTCCGGAGTAATCGCGAAACAAGCAATAAGATTGCAGATTAATTAATGAAAATACACTATTTGTCCTTCAGTGTTCTAGGTGCACGTTGGCAGGATTGGATGTACCTCAGTTTACTTTTTACTTCGATCTGGAACGTTAGTGTTCATTGAAGATTCATAGGCTGTTAGGCAGCTATTTCATTATAATTAGATCTTCAGAACACAATGTTTTCCGACAGGCTCATTGATTCAGTCCATGGCCCTCTGGAATACATGGCAGGAAGAGGAGTCAGGAGCACTTTAAGTCCATTTGTTGGCAGTATACAAAATATGTAACAAAGCTGCTGTGATCATATGTGGAAAACACAATTTCTAAGGGATACTGATGTTTTGGCTGATAGCATCCTCCTTAAACATTGCTAACAGTACAGCACAATGACCTTGAGTAACCTTGGTATTCAATGAGAAAAAAAAAGAAAAAAAAAAACATTTTCCGGAGAGATTCAAGAGATGAACTGATGAACTGCTGGTATAATTTAAAATTATGAATGCACCATCTTGGATGATCAAATTATTCAGTCGACAGAGAATTTACATTGCATTATTCAATTGTGTGGCAGCTGTTTTGACCCAGACAGGCTTACATTAGATAGATTTGCTCCTCATACAGTTTTTTTTTTCTCTGAAGCAATTCAGATGAAGTTACGTACTAAAGGACATAACAGCAATGCTCACCTGTTTTGATCCTACAACCCTTTGGATATAAGCCCCGTTCCTCTAAATTCAGACCTCCATTGTGTGAGACATGTGAAGAGTGCTTACCCAATGCTGTTAGAAGTTAAAACTTTTTATATATTTGTTGTGTAGATTTAAATTTTAATTCTTAACTACAAATGTGTTTCAGTGATTAATGTGCTCAGCAGTTTGTCTCCTCCAGCGTGACTCACGTAGTTCACATTTTTTACGTGTTATCTGTTTACACAGTTGCTCATCTGAAGCAACTCTACGTAAATCATTTGCTGAAGGGTACAATAGCAGTGCCCAACCAAAGATTAAAACCTGTAAGACAGTTCTGATACCACACAGTGATGCAAGAGGTGGCGTTGTAATTCATGTCAGCCTGCATGAACTCACTAGTCTCCATTGTGTTCCACACTGTCAATATGCAAACTGAACCAAGAGTTCCCTCTTGAGAAACAGGTTTGAATTACTTAGGGTATATGTATTAAAAATATATATCTTAATTAGCTGTGTAAGGGTTTTGGCCCAATATTTATGAATATTTACACCAGTAAGGAACATGCATAAGCATTCTGTGTGTGTAAAGTTAGGAAGAAAAAAAAAAAAACAAAGCCCTTGACCGCAGGTGTGCTTATCCAGTAGGCCTCAGTGGTTCACAAGGCTGTGCATTTGATCGCTGACTCATATGTGGGTGGCCAATAGCTCGCAGGGGACGGAACCCAGCCATAAATAGACGCCCCCCCCCCCCCCCTCTGTGACACTAGGTGGGCTAAATGAGTAGTATGGTTTGGGATATGCAGTGTGAAGTGTGTTTATGCTTCAGGCTTGATATGGTTGACATATTTGTGAGAGATTTTGCGTGTCCGGGTCCTGCATAGGCTACAGGATGGAATCAATGGTTGCGTTCCCGTGAATACTTGGCTTGCACACCAAAAGGCACGTTTGAAAATGGATAAAGGCAAAGGAAATAATACGGCTTGTCCTACACATGAGGAAGAATGTAGGTACCAAACAGTAAATGACAAGAACCAGTTTCAGGGACATGGGCTCTTTATTTGGCATGGCGAAAGGGACTGGATTAGTCTAATGGCCTCTGGTTAAAGCAGAGTTCAGTGGGAGAGGATGTGACTGCACAGCTGCTCCTCCTGTGTGTTGCAGATGTGAAGGATGGCCTCGTGCTCAGATATCTGTGGATCGGGGCACACGGAGCAGAGACAGGGCGCGGTCAACGGCGGCCACCAGCGATACGGCGTCCGCTCCTACCTGCACCACTTCTACGAGGAGTGCACCGCCTCCATCTGGGAGCGCGATGAGGATTTTCAGATTCAGAGATCGCCGAGCAGGTGGAGCTCTGTCTTCTGGAAGGTGGGAGGAGCCGACGGCTGGCTGCGGTGGACTCTGGGAAAGACAAATCCACATCACCACGCAAAATGTGTTACCATAGTCTTATACACCGAGAACAATCTTACAATGCAGGCTATTTCAAATGTTTACATTATCCTTAATGCTTTGAAATGTGGATGCAAACTCCAAATGTAGTTTAGTTGATTTGATCCTCTTTACTCCTAAGGGCTCATAGTAATTTAATTGAGCAGTAGTGTGGTAGTGGTGAGGAGCAGGGCTTCCAACCCAAAGGTTGCAGTTGTACTGCTGCCTCAATAAATTTCAAGATGTATATATGAAGATTAAGTGTTTATCATCAGTTGTGACGGCAATTTCAGTGAATGATATAAAGCAATATCCTATAAGGGCATTAAGCAATATCCTATCCATATCTTATAATATTCTTGATTTGATCTTATAATGATCTTTAATGACAATCTTTGATCTAATCTGATACTGATACCTAATCACCACAGTCCTGGATATAACATCTGTAGTCTTAGACTCAGTTAGCACAGTCAAACTGTATAATGACTCGGTTGTTTTTTTTTGTTTTGTTTGTTTTTAAATCTATAATCCCGTTTCCATCTCCTCTCACGTCCTCACTCGGGTTTCCCCGCCCTCACTCAGGTCTCTCTCGCGTTCGGGACCGTGATCCTGACGTCCGGGCTGATCGCGCTGACCGTCGGCTACGCTGTCCCCTCCAAGATTGAGGCCTTCGGGGAGGGCGAGCTGGTGTTCGTGGACAGCCGCGCCGTGCGCTTCAACCAGGGGCTGCACCTCAGCAAGCTGGCCGGCGCCGCCCTCTTCTGCGCGGGCGGCATCCTGATGGCCGCGGGCCTCCTCCTGTCCGCCTTCGCCGCAGACCACTCCAAGGAGGAGGCACGCCTGCAGCACAAGTTCAAGGAGAGGATAGCGGAGCTGCAGTCCGCCATCCTCCCCATCACGAAAGCACCTACTCCGGGCGAGAGTAAGATACCTGTAACGCTGTCCAAGGTGCAGAACGTCCAGCCCACCTCTTGAGACCCGATGGCTCGCTTAGCCGTTAATTCCGTGTGACATTTGTCCTCTCCTCACCTTTAAGGTCAGCTTACGCGATTAGGCAAAATACTGAGATGCAGCGTGGCCCTTATTTCAAGGCTAGACCCTCCAATGAATACTAATTGGATAACATTGGATAGAAAGGATAAAACAAATTGCTGTCCAATGCTGTTCAATTACTACCTAATTAATTTCTATCACTATAATGCTGTAGGTAGTTTTCAGCGTCAAAGCACAGACCTCCCAGTCATATTGTTATTTTTCTTTTTTTTCTGTTTCCAGGACACTTGAAGCAGAGTCAACTTGATCGTGTGCAATGTGTTGAATAGCTGTAACACTTTTTAAAAGCCTCAATTTTGGTGGATTCTAATTCCCACTATCAATGCCTCTCTGGCTTGTCAGGTCTCAGGTAGTCTCCCTCTGTACTTGAGGTGATGTGATGTCTGACAGAAAAATTGCAGACAGTTTGAGCAGCTGAGTTCTCCAAGATAAGCTCAACATTAAAGTTGGAAAAAATCACCATGTTTTAAATTTATGGGAATGTAGGAAAAAGTTTTTATTTTTGTATTTATCTCCGTAATCAATTTAACACCATTGCCAGAGGCACCTGATAAATGGCATATTGATTTCTGGAAAACATTATCACACTTGCTGTGCTGCATCCAGGCCAGATCGCACTTCTTTATTCAGTTATTTCCTTGTCAGTTTGCCTGCTGGCGCACGAGTGATTCGCAAAACAAAATCAATGGATGCAATCCAGAGTGTGATATAGGTCTGAATGCTACAGTGGTTAACAAAAATTTCTTTACTGTCCCGCCTAATGTAATGGGCACAAGTTAACATGCAGCAACACAACAACCATCACATTAGAAACAATTTGTTGTGTTTTATGCATAAAAAATATATTTCCTAGCAAACAGAGTAAACAGTTTCCTGCATTTGTTATGTATAGTACCGAAATTCTTCCTGTGACTAAATTTTATACCAACACAAAATAGCCCACTTCTACATCTACTTGATATGGAGAATTTCCTCTCATGGACCACGGGTTACTTTTAGAATACATTTATTTTAGTTCTGGACACTGCTGAAACACAGCATTGTTTGTTTTAATGAGTTCAATTCAAAATACTTTCAAAAGTTGAAGTAATGACCTGTTACCTTTAACATGTTGTCAGATCCCTTATGTAAATCTTTTATTCAGTTTTATAATGAAACAGTTTTGTTCTTTGTCTCATTGTGAAGGTAGAAGGTAGATTTGTGCTATTAATGTCAGTTGTTTGAGTACAGATTAGATTTATAATATCACTGAATACTGTGCAAAAAAGGGTTACTTATAAATGTGTGTTAATATGTCACATAACTTTACAAACGGATTCATTTAATTGCAGTATGTTTTATACAGTAACATACCCAATATACACTTGGTTAAACGAAAGGCAGGTGCAGCAGAAGACCATTCTTTAAATATACTCTACAGCCCTCTTACAAATTAATTTCATTGTTATATCCCATTTTTGTCAGTTCTTAAACATCCCTGGCTTTTAGGATACCACACATACACACATCCCACACATCTCTTACATTATTGAATGCATATTGTGAAAATGCCACACAACATTCACAATCACAATCATGCACAGACTCAGGTCATCCACAGATCATTCAATAAAATGTGACTGCATTAGCAAACATAGAATTTCACAAATAAGGCTAGGAACAATTCAGTTTTTGTTTTCTTTCAATGACATTGCTATTTAGAACTGCAAATTTTAATACATCATGCTGTATAACCATGTAAGCTGACTTGGGCAAATCTACCCATCCTTCATCCCTTGACAAATATAATTCTACTTCCATTATTTTATAATTCTACTTTTAATAATCAGAAAGTAGGGCTGTCAAAACACCCCTGATAAAAAAATAAAAATGATGAAAAAAAAATTCAACAAAAATAATTGTGTAATATTATTACTGTAATATTATTATCACTATAAAAGGTAAATTATGGACAAAAATTACAAATTTGAAATGTCAGGAATGAAATGCCTAGGGATAAAATAGGTCATTGTGTGCCCATCCAAATAATGTAAAGGAAATAATGAAATGCATTGTAATCTAAATTGATGGTATCTTGCACCTTTGAAACACATTTGAGAGGACAGCCATTTTGAATTGTGGGTGATCTGTACAATGAACATAAAATGGTTCATGGAAAATCACACATTATTTATTGTGACAAATGCAAATGATAAAAATTATTTTAAAAAATGCTGAATCAATATTTTCTTTCAGATATGTAACCTAAGACAGCTTTTTTTTATTTTTCAATGGATTTAATGATATTAATAACATTAAAAAGAATCTGCACACTCAAGTTATGTGATTTCTTGTTCTGTGTCCATATGTTCTTGCCTGAGGATGTACAATTTAAGTTCATTTCCATTGAAGCAAATCGATAATTTCACAAAGAATGTTCATGCATAACGCATTCATGCATATGGTAGGACCTGGCAATGATGCCAAAACAAACCAAAATGTACCTGAATATTGAATGCATATTTGGACTCATATTTATTCAATTGTTGACCAGGCTGACTGTAGTAACTATATTTTTATAGCTTTAATATTAAAATTCTACTGATGTAATCTAGAATTTTTTGTTTGACAATTACACACCCCAAAGTGTCAAAACCTTATTCACACCTTTAATAAACTTTGGACCATTCATTTTTAAAGACACAAAAATGAAGTTATGTATGTATGTATATAATGCATGCATGTGTCATAACAGTACCCATCCTGGAGAACTGTTGCGATTTCTTGTTTTGTGTGCCCGTCAGCGTCCAGGTCCTGGCAGCTCCAAACGGAGCTTGAAAACACATTGGGAACATGACGTGATGACTCAGTGGTGAGAGCGCCTGGCCTTTGATGAGTCACCCGCCCATACACAGGTTAAAACACTGCAGAGGGGCTGTCGACAATCAATTACCGTGCTTCACTTCTCTGCTCCCTCTGTGTGTGGTCTATCTGCAGCCACCCTGTTTTTCTACTTAGACATCAAGACTCTCTGACTTCTTGCTCATTAAGGAAGTGAAAAAAATTCCCAGAATGCTGCCACACTCTTTTTGTTTTCACTCCGGTTTAAAGTATCTATAAATCTAAAATGTATCTACTGCAATGTATGATTCGGGTATTTTTTCTCAAGCAAGTCCATTCATAATTGGCTCTTGACTTTCCCTCCACAACTGTGTGTGCGCTGACACTCCCACCTCTCAGAACTCTGTGTTCCTTGGATGCATTGGACTCAGATGCTTGCTTAAGCGTAGGTCTCTTCAGCACTCTTGTCCCTGTTTAGCTTATGGATTATAATGTCATCTGAACTGAAAATGTGCCACACACACACACACACACACACACACACACACGCACACACACACGCACACTTGTGACAAGCGATTTTATATCATGTTGTATATCTGTTGAATGACACCACTAATTCTGCACGGTAAAGCAGACACACACCCACACGCACACACACACACACAAATGCTTGTAACAGTGAGTGAGTTTCCTGACATACTGCAGTATGCTTACTGAATAAAACGAATGGTTCTGCACAGTACAGTAGGCTGATTAAGTACATCCAAGCTGGTGAGAGGCTGCTTTGATAAGAACTTATTTATGGCTGGAACAAGAACGTATCAGTCTGCCCCTGATAAGACAAACTGATGTAAAGTAAAACTTTACATAGTTATACGACATTTGAGTTAATGAATAGCTTATGTCATTTTGATGGATGGTGGAGGACTGTTTAAAAATGCACACCCATATACGCATAATAAATTTTCAGCATCAAATTTGTTTTGAAAGGAAGGTGACACGTTTTCTGTTTTGTGGGCCAGCAGAATTCATCGACATTTGGGCATTTAGTTTCTGAAGACAGTGAAACCGGCAGAGAGGGTAATTGAAAATGGGCCAGACATGGAACTGTATAATAAGACCTGCACACTCCGTTGGCGCTGGTGCCAAATACCAGTGCTCGGCATGACTCAATTTGCTCTCGCGGGAAAGTGTCAAAAAAAAAAAAAAAAAATCTCACAAGTGTTTCTCACCCACTGCTCGTTAACACTGTTTCGCGTTACCGCTGCAAACGCTTTCGTACATCCGCAACGTGGCAATGTGGCAATGTGGCGTGTTATGCCTGACTGAGAGATGATGTCGGAGAGAAGTCGCAAGGCTGGCACGTAGTTAAAATAATGACTTTCCGACATTCCAACAGCATGCTGTTGAAAGACTGTGCTTGGGAATGTCCTGTTTATGTGGTTTTAACGCATGAGAAGCGCTATATTTTATACAGTCCTGTTTATGTGGTTTTAATGCATGAGAAGCCCTATATTTTATATAGTTTACTCCACCTTAAAGAAACCCTGATCTAAGAATAAACTGTGTATAGTGATCATAAAGACTGGGACAGAATCCTTCCTGTAGTAGGTTTGCTTAAAGACTCTAGGAATAAAGAAATCCTCATATAAGAATCAGATTGGGCTTACTTACAACAGGTTATATGATACTTGGCAGAAAGCAAACAAGCATACATAATTAGGGTGCATCACATCTCTTTTCCCAGGCTCATCACCATAGTACCTAGCATATAAAATATTTTGTCAAAAAGAGCTGAATGGTTTAGGCTGGATGCCAGTCAACATGGCAGTTATAAGAAAGAGTTTCTACACGTGAGAAAGAATGCCTTCCTTCCTGAGTCTAAAGATGGTCTTCGACTTTCTCTAAAAGTGTTGAAAAGGTATTACAGTGGTATAATATTACAGCAGCATTGTCGAGCGTTTATCCCCAGTCACCAAGTCAGTGGAGGGTATTTCAACCATATCAACATCGCTGTATCAGAATGTAAATCAACAGTTTGAAGGATAAGCTCAAACATAATACTTATAATGGCCTACACTCAGAAATGCCCATTCTTCACAGAGGAATGGTCAGTCTGGATGCTGTGGCCCTTGTCTTTATCCATTCAAGACAGTAGGATTGTTACTGCAAAATTTCTTGTTCAAGAGTGCAACCTTAGTCTCTCACCCCACCCTCCACCGAAAAATGGAATGTGTACAACCACTCCTCTAACAGCTATGCTAGTATTCCCTTCCCTTCTGGTTTCTAAACATGCAAATATAATGTGTCTGATGCCTGCTTCTTCCTCACATTAAAGTTGTAAATGTGAAACCTTTACAGCTGCAGCAGGAAGCTGCAACAGGAGGCAAATATTTGAAAAGTAATAATATTGTTTGAAAGTTTCAGGCTTTTAGTTGTGCCTTATGGTACTGGAAATGGGGAAAAGGGGAAGAGTTTCCAGGCTGGTACATAAGGGCCGTACGTGTTGCAGCTCTCTGGGTGACTGACAAACTGCCAGCCCACTCGCTGTGCTTCCACTCTCCAATTGTAGAGGCTTCTAGTCATCTTTGTTCCAAAACCATGCTGAGCAAATCTCCTTCCGCTTTTAGTGGCAAATATACAACAGCAGCTTCCAGGCTGCAGAGAAAATAGGAGTCCTGCGAACCCAGCTCATCCATCATAATGCGGCTTCAGAGATGCTCCACTAAATAGATATTGAAATAATCCCTTCAGCTTCAGCTACACAGTCCTGGTGTCAAACGCCATGTCATTGGCCATGAGAAATGCCAGTCTACAGCGTTAGGGCAACAGGATTACACTGATGCCTATACATAGGCATCTCTGTGATGCGCACAGAGTCCAGCTGCATAGAGCTGTTTCATTTAAAACTGATAGAATTCTATAGAATGATGAAGTCCGGGGTGTTTCAGAACTGCAGTTCTTCTCCACTATAATCAGACACCCAGCATAGATCCAGCTTTTCTACTTGATGCTCCATGGATTCATTTCATCATTGTTTTGAATTGTCTTCTGGCTTGCTGTACATAACACTCTGAATTTGAAAGGGTGAGAATTCATTGAGTCAAAGGTTATGAGCATCATCACCATCTGGAGATAGAAAAAAATCTCTTTTTTCATTGTCAAAATCTGTTTTTTCATTGTCACCTAATCATTAAAGTTGTTTTAATACATCTAAATAGAAGACACCCAAGTAAATAACACACATAATACACTCAATGCATTATATGTAATATATATTTGACTGAGTGGCACATATAATAGACATTATTAATACATTATATTCAATATATATATTTCACTGAGAGGTGCAATTACCCACCTGTGGTTTGTACCAGCTTTCCACTCATCAGTCTGCATGATACAGAGTGAGGCAGTGCAATTGCAGGTAGTTCTTTGTGCTGGGGGCTGTCTGCAACCCTTGTGCATCCATCAAAGGACATAGTTGTTTCTTTTGTGAAGCCGAACAGTACAAACCATTCTTCCTATTTGATAGTGACTATGTGACTTCTGAGTCAATCTTTGGCAAAAAGCTGTGTGATGTGTGAAAATCATTGCCAAATTTATGGTGACATATTTTTCAAGTGTTACTTTTTCTTATGGCTTAATATTGGTTTTAAGTTGCCTGGCTGCTCATTATTTCTGTTTTGGGCAGAAGTGTGGCTCAGTAAAATTCATTGGTAAAATGGAAATATTGGACTAAAGGTAACAGAAGCTGTTATAATATCTATGCTATTTCTGAAGACTTAAGTTACTTTTTACGATTTATTTTAAAATCTCATATTTAAACATTTATGTAATGTTCTCATGTAAGTAAGCTTTTGAGCTTACACATTTGAATGACAATTTAAAATGTATATATTATGTACATCAATCAAAGAAATAACTCTTCAAAGCTATTCCCTTTCCTCCCGTTCTCCAAAAGTTCCCTTAACCCCCACAACTTTATGCCAAGGCTGTTAATGCAGTTCTCCTGCAACGCTGGACGTTTGACAGCTGAGATGGAATGTCATGGCACTAACAGGCTCCCTTGATCTTTCTTTTACCATGGAAATCAGTTGCATATATTAAATGTAATCAAACACAAGCGCAAGCTGGAAACTATAAACATTTTTAATGTAATTTAGAACTGGGGCTGTCTAATAAAAATGCTAAATCAAGGTACAAAATGACAAATCTCTTGCCTTCATTAAATCCAACGGATTACTTTTGGCAGTGAGAATGACTGGCTGTTTTATGTTTGTTTCTCTGAAATACAATTTCCAGAGAGAGTGCCATCTGTAGCATATCCTAATGGCCAATTTATTAAGTAATTATCTCTTCACTAACAAATTCAATGTATTTTTGTGTCTGCTGCCATGGAAATTGCAGACTCCCTATCTGCCCATGACATGAAACAGTTCAAACTATACCCTTTGCTTTAGCATCAAATACTGTCATTTTCAGTCTGATATCTCAAAAATATATACATTTCCGCAACATTCTAGCTGCATTTAATGGTCTGAACACTCAAAAAAAGCAATTTAAATCACCAATTTATCTTATAATGATAGTTCACAGGCTTTCGCATAAAACACGCAATATATTGTGTTCATAGGACTGTTCTGAATCTGAATCAGCAAAAATGCACCTTTCTTCTTCTTAATGTAAATGTAGAATGTATTTATTGTGGTGAATCCACACATATTCAATGTCTCACCATTCTTAAAATGTGGAATAGACTAATTCTCCTTCATCCTTGCAGTCATTTCTGAGTTATTTGAAAATATTAATCAGAATTCAAAATGATAACACCATTTGCATAAAACACCACCAGTCAAAGCCATGCCAGAAAGCAATATTCTAAAATGGAAATTAATCCAGAGTATCTTTTGAAGCTAAACATGTGCTCGCTGCCACCCAAATTACTTTTGCTGCAACATCATTTAACAACACAGGCACAAGCACATCAGTTTTGGTTTAGTGACAGAAAAACATCTTAACTGCACCTATAGTATTACAGGTATGCAGACATTAACTCCTACTGTAGTGTTAGTCCGTTGGCCTCATTTTATTGACAGGTGGCCAGGCACTATTGACAGGAATGTTGCCACATACGAATTTCCCAGAGCCTAAGTCTGTATGTAAGGCCTCACAGACAGGTAAATGAAATATTCCCCCTCTGTAATGAGAGCTGTACAAGCATAGCTTCTCTATCAGCACAAAGTCACACTGCATTGGGTCTCCTATTCCTCTTGCTTTACAGTGATGCAGTTGGGTGTTACTAATGCCAATATCATGAATTTAAAGTAGACTCTGAACCTTGATTATGAAGCAGCTGATACCGGTTCAGGATATAATTTCTTGGTATGTAATATCAGACTGTTTCAAAGTGGCCTGTGGTTGAACTGGTGTTGTAACCAAGGGTGCATGTTCAAATCCTGGGTGAAAGTACCCTTGTGAAAGGTACTGAGCCAGATTTTCTTTAGTAAATATCCAGTCCTATATAAAGGATACTGTGAAAATTGGCCTGGAGAGGAACATCTACAGCTATTAAACAATAAAGCAGAATGATTTTAGTAGTTTACCCAAAAGGCACTTAGAAATGGTCAGTACTGACGTATACTTATAAATCAAGCAGAAAGTAACTTTGCCTCATTCTGCTCACCTAAAATGAACCAGAGGACAGTGTATGTTTGTGTTGTGTCCTTGAAGCACAGGGGTGAAGTGTGCTGAGCATGTTCTCCTCCAGGACATCGCACACTGATCATGGGAATTCAGGATATAATCAGATATTGAGTCCCATGACATACCTCCCATACCTCGAGTTTTCCATTGTGGACACGCTGTTCCTGCAAATTGATTCAGACAGAAAGAGCAGCGTCTTGCTGAGTCAGCTCGTCTACCCCAGATCACTCTGTACCTATACAGTTTAAACAGAATGTCACAGTGGTACTGGTTAGATGTGAGGCTATAGTTAAAGCAATGCTGGTCACTTCTAAACAATACACCATATTATATGCATTGTCATAAATTTCTCAGACTTATACTGGCCTCTGCAATGTCCCTATGTTACCAAATGTCTTTCAACCTTGTATGGCATGTAATTTGACATGGACATTTCAAATTCACAAAATAAAGCAACCTCACACTATAGACAAAAGACAAACGCTTGTTCCCTAATACAGAAGTTCATCAAAAACCTACCCTATTTTAGGTCGCTGGACCAGCTAAAAGGAAGAATTCATGTTCCTCTGTGACTGGATAACTGGTGTTACCAGTCGCAGCCAATAGCTAAGTTTTACATGTTGCTCTTAAATTTGCAAAGGATGTATGCATGCCTTTTAACTACATTCATTTTGTTAAATATTTTGCTTCAAGTGATACATGGCTATGCTGTATTAAGAATACCAGGGAACTGCCAGAAATATGTCTTCCCATAGCAGCAGTAATAAAAATGTAGGTAATTGCCCCAGTCCCCAGTGTTTTGATTTGATACCAATTCTGGGCTTCCTCTGTGCACCATGCCAAATATATGTGAGAACTAAAAGCACTAGAGTGTCATTGATATTTATGTAACTCCAGTCTACACAGATGATGCCCGAACCACAGGGCTATTTTCAAAATGCACAAAATGAGACAACAGGACACCCCTGATTGCAGCTGCTCTAATTCCTCTCCTCTTCAGCCCCACAAATTGACTCTTTTTACTGTGCAGCAGGTATTTGAGTGAAGGACGGAGAGGAAATGCAGTGAAGTGATGCGGCTCCACCTGGGGCCTGGCACTCTGACTCCATTAGCAGCCTGTTGGGATAGTGCTTGGAGGACGAGGGGGAGAACATGAGCAGCCCCATCAGCGGAGAGGTTGGCGTTCGGTGTTCCCTGGGTGCTCAGGATCTTTGCTGTGACAGACACCCTTTCTGATCTCACTGGGATCCAACACTGTAGTTTACTTTGCTTTTCTCTGAAAGCGTCAACGCAGCGGCACCAGCTACAATCTACACACGGGCCGACAGACAAGAGCTTCCTTTGCGCATATCACCATGAGGCATGCGTGCTCCTCGTCAGATTACCGCTCCCTCTAATCCAATAAGCCACTTTCAGAGGGTCGTGAAACATCATGCTTTTAAAACATGGAACCGACAGAAAGCTGGATGACTGACTGAGCCACTGCGTTGACTTGATGCTGTTTTTTTTTAATACTACATCAAATAGCTTCTTTTGATTTCTCCTCAGGAGCAGGCTGCATGGCGGGGGATACAACTGGGAGAGCGGCATGTTTACGCTCTTTTTTTTTTTTTTAACACAACCAGGGGACATCGTGGAGACACTTTGGTTAGCTAATTCCCGAAGGAAGCATCTGACTTTACGAGATGAAAAGGTAAACTTTAATCTCGCCCCTCGCTTGTAAAACCGGTCCGTTCGGCTCGCTGATGGCACGATTAACAGATGGAACATTGATCACTGGTTTTTCGGTTCTGTTTATCCGTTAATGCGTGACGGGTTGACAGTTTCACGAGCGCGCCCGCCCGTGTGGGGCTCGCATGTTCGAACCTGCATGGCAACAGTTTTTTTTCCAGCTCAATTAAGATTCGTGGCCTCATGAAAAAAAAAAAAATACATTTGGTTTGCTGAATATGCACAGCCGTAGCTGTTATTGTTCCAGTGTATCTTTTTTCTTGATTGCTTTTTTACAAGGGACAGCCAATTGACTCTCCATTTCTCAAAGGAGAACTCTGGTCAGATTTTAAAATGTAATATTTTATGATATGCATCGAACATTTACACGCATGACTGAATATTCTTGACCATGCCCTGTCAGCACAAAGCCCCATCAGTCTGATGTAAACAGACCATACTACCAGCAAAAAAAATTCATTAGAGTGAATGGAGTCACACAAATACTTATCTAACAACAAGAGAGGGATAATGAGAGGGGAACAAGGCTTTCAGCAACTCATCCTTGATGAACATTTTCTCAAGCACTTTTTAGCTCTAAACAAAGAAATCACCACCATGTACAAACCACCCACTGGGGAGGAGCTTTTATGCATGACTCCCGGTGTATTTAAGTAATCAGATAGTTATGTGTGAGAAAAGAGCTTTCTAGCCTGTACAAAGGGGCATAGATGCCCTGGTTCCAAAACTCCTCTTCCGTACAGTCCCACATTAATGTCCCATCCACCTTTCACCCTCCACTCCCTCTAAAGCTAGTCATCAACAAGATGATTTGCCTAAGACTACCACTCAATGTTGATCAGAGAGCAGACCGAGCCAGACCTCACACCACACAGACAGATCATCCATCCCTTGCCAATAAGCCATCCCAGTCTGGTGCCTATCTGTGCTTCAGTCAGTGGTCAGTGCTTCAGTCAGTGGATGTGGTGCCTGGAGGCCCACAACATCAGCTCAGCTGTGGAGGCTTTGTCAGGCAAAGATGGGCTTAAACAGTATGGTTCTGCACGCAGACCCAAGGGAGAAAATCAACCTCCAACCTCCAAACAAACACTATGTTGAAGATGTGCAAAGAATTTTTACAAACTGACAACAGCTTGGAAAAATAGTAAATCAAATTATTTTACTTAGAGTACATGTCTCCCAGGCTAGGTTTTTTTTTTTTTTTTTTTTTTTTTTTTTTTTTTTGCTGTAGTCAGCTCTCTACACATACTAGTTTCAAACAACACAGAGGACTGTACTGTCAGTGGGACATTCCAGGCCTTTCTGCTATTCCATCTCTGTCTTCTCCATCCCTCTTGCAGGCTCTTTATGAGCGCTTCCCGGTTGCTGAGATTGTACCCTACAGCCTTTTTTTTGGGGGGGGAAGCTTCACGATCAATCTCCAGCACCGGGAGACTCGGCAGCACCATCAAGCAAACCCAGCAGGAGGCAGGAAACAGAGGGCCCATAAAGGTAGCGTCTGAGGCGGTCATGACCCCTCCCATCACCTCCCTTTTTCACCTGTTTATTGTCCTAGTTGCCGCTTTTTTCTGCCTTCACTCTCTCCTTCTCTTTGATAGCACTGGTGCTGTCTGCTGCCCATCGAGTGAGCTGATTTTTTACACCTTCTTTTTCATTTCTCACACTACTGGTGGAATTTAGAGAATGCCAAAGAGCCCTTTAAATGTTTTACACAAAATCAGTTTGTTTAGAGGGATGAATGTTTGTATGAATGAGTGTAAGGCTAGACTTATGTGACATATAGACACATAAACAAGTGTGTCGATTGGAGCCTTATGTACATCAACTCTTGGGCACATGGGAAACATTCCTGACAAGCATATGGGTGAACAGGTCCCACAGTTGCATGGCGTGATACACAGAGTGACATTTTTCAGTTTTATATGAGACTTTTTGTATAAGTGTGCGATCAGTTTGTATGCATTTTGTGTATATGTAGAATAACAATGGACACAACTGTTTACAGAGACAAATGCAGGTCTTGTAATAGAAGCATTTTTGTGAATTTTAGATGTAAAACTTTATAACCTAAGAACTTCTGTTCACTCCAGATGAGGAGGGGAGGTTCTAGGCCCATAGGACTTGGTTGCAGGTTTGCATGTCAGTACTGAATACATGCAGTTTGATAAATCATATCGGATTTCAGTTATCCTCACAGTCTCCTTAACCATCAAAAGACAAAATTAATAGCCATTGATTTTTTACTTATCAAATGCCATTTATAGTCCTCTAACACCATCACATATATTGATTGCACTATTGTAGTCTCTCTATTCATAATAAAAGTGGATGATTATCATATTGGATGCTTAGGAGCTTATCCTCCACCTTGAAGACCATTTGGTTTGTTAGAGACTATACTTTAATGACCAATCACCCAGTCAGAAAAGACAGGGTTTGAAAGTTTGTCCTGTATAAAAAGTATACTATTAGGCTATATTTCCTACTCCTATTGCAACAACAGGCAGAGCTCCACATGACCAAATTAACCTATTATGCATACCAGAGAACATAAATGGATAGAAACAGCACAATTATTAAACTCGGTGACAGTATTGATTCACACATCCCTGGGAAATGGAACATTATGACAGCATTCATGGGACTGTTCTCACCTTCCTGACTCCTATACACCTCCAGGGCCTTGGCACAATCACATTACATTCGCATAATGTCTCCATCTGAACCTCGGCTGTTTGGAAGATTATTCAAGGTTCCTTCCCCTCTAATTTCTGAACAATTTTATGAAACATTTGAATAATTTGTTGCTTAAGGAATGCAACATTGGGGCCCGATCACCTACAGCAGATCAGAAATGACTTCCACAGGATGCATATTTAATGCAGCCTTTGTATCATAACAATGCTGATGCAAATGGAATTTGAATGTGTGCCCTTTTCTTTTACTGGTGCATTAAAAACAATATTAACAACCTAAAAGCAATTCGGCGCTGCCTTCATATGCAAGGACACAGTAAATAGCAGATTCGTTTCTTGTCCTTGGAATTAATGAAATGACCCATGCTGTTTATTCCTAGCCACCTCGGTCTCTTAAAAAGGGAAACATCTGTTTTGGCAGCATTTATGAAAATTGAGAGAATTGTAAAGGGAGCATTTCAGCAGAGGATTCAATGATACATGTTATTAGGGCGTGCTTACATCAAATTCCCCCTGGCAGAACAAATGAAGCAGAACTAAAACATGGCGGCATTGAAATTTCCATAATGTTCTTGGCTCGGAGTATTGAAGATACTTTGAAGCATTGTGCATCGTAGGCCATTTCATACGCTCAAGTGCAGTGCTTAATTTTGAAAAATGTCTGAATGGCTGGAGCAGTGTATACTCCCTTGAAGGATGCTCTTATTTTGACAGACATTAAGTGTGCTTTGGGGATAGAGGGAAAACCCAGAACAAACAGCTATGAGAGTCACTTGTGTCATAGGTTTTAGGGACCATATTTTTTTGCAGATCTGAAGTGTTTATTTTTAAGTGACATTGGTGTAGCTCCATCTGTATCAACAGCAACAACAACAAATAACAGTCCTGTACATTAATGGAAGTACCTTAATTATGCTGTAATTAGATTAATTTATTAATTAATTTATTTATTAATTAGAGATTAGAAACAGTCAGATCAGATAACACATTGTGGATGTAGCTTTTGGATAGGCTGTGCTTGAACAAGCACAGTATAGCTTTTATATGTCTGATTCAGGTTTGGCTAAAAATTTGTCAATATACTTATGTTAAAAAAAAAAAAAAAAAAAAAAACACAATGAGCAAGCACCTATTGGGGTATTTATTTCCTTAGAATTCCCCCAGTATTGAATGTATTACTGCGGCATTGAATTAGAGCATCTCAAAATACAAGACATTAATTTTATTGAAGTCATTATGAAATGGAATCCATATTGTTATTTATCATATCGAAACTCATTTACAAGAAACATCCATCTTACTTTTAATGAATTTCATTTCAATCTCCTTGTAAATATCGCCCCCTACTGATTAGTCTTAGGACATGCACTGTGTCAACAAAACAATGCACTCACCCACATTTTTTGTGGTTTTGCTTTTTATTCATAGGAAAGGCCAAACTGACCAAAAGTGAAAGGACTAAATCTATTCTCATTGGTCCCACTCCATCATTTCCATCAGCGACTGAACCCTTGCAGTTTCGAACTCAGTTTAGCACCCTGGACAGGCGTTGATTCAATAGGCAGCTGTTATGGACATTTGATAAATTGTCAGCTTTCTTTAATGCTTTTATTGATGATAATTATAAAAAAAAAAAAAAAAAAACACACAGGTAACTTATGCTACCAACAGTATTATGAGTATCAAATATCAAGTTTCTATGGGCACAATGGGATTACAAGTTAATTAAAGCCATCTAGGCAAAGCTCTTTCATTGATAATAACAAACCATTTTAATTTTGTTCCACTATGGAATGCTCCCTTTATGTACTGTATATTTTACTTGATTCTTTTTCATGCCCCTTTAAAACATCCTTCCCCAAGTCTTAAGCAACATATGAATACAGTAAAATTGAACATGCTTTTGTTTCTTTATGAATACACCACTCTCTGGCAGAAAAAAAAAAGATTTTTTGTTTAACTAATACAAAATGAACCATGGCCTTGGGAATTAAATTAAAAACATTTATTTTGTACTTTTATGTGTGATGAAATTCATTTCAAAGCAAATTAACTGAATAGACCAGATATGGAGGAGCATTGGAGAGGGAGGCTAGACAATGGGGGTTTTTTGCAGGCTGTTATGCAAGCGTCTGTCTGTTATGTTCTCAGACAGATGCTGCTACCTTCATTGCATTTTGTCATAAGGAACTTCATTTGAATAAAACATTCATCTGGCAAGACATTGTGATGACTAAGTCTGTTCTCCTCAGTTCCCTGTAATATTCCTACATGGGGCTTCAGAAGTAGCCATGTCAGCTAACGTTTTGGTCTGTTTCACACACAGTGTTCTATCTTTTGTTTCCTTAGCATTTCCACTAC
Organism: Megalops cyprinoides; assembly: GCF_013368585.1. Lineage (NCBI taxonomy): Eukaryota > Metazoa > Chordata > Actinopteri > Elopiformes > Megalopidae > Megalops > Megalops cyprinoides. The sequence goes on from NC_050603.1 coordinate 15,358,255, forward strand.
CTTCAGGTGTACCATGGCCAATGAATGGAACTGGTCCCTCCCAGTTCACTTGTGATAAAATAATTAGCAATCACAGTGTGGGTTCGTGGTTCAGGAACTGGCCCTGTAACCAAAAAGTTTCAGATTCTAAGTGAGACCATTGATGCAGCTCCCTTAAGCAAGCCAATTGCTTCAGTAAATACAGTATGTTCCTGCATGAACGAAAACTCTAGGTCACCCTGGAGACATAAGCATCTGCAAAAATAAACAATAGCGCTGAATAGCAATGGATATAGAGCATTGAGCATTCTAAAATAAAGTGGAAGTAACCTTTAGCATGATTATCCTTTCACTGGATTTTTAGTATAACATAACTACAGGTAAACCTAGTGGAAAAAAGGAAAGGGCAAGTGAACTTACACAGTATTATATACGTTGCTAGTGCACAGCCCTTTGTGTAACCAGGATTGAATTTTCTCTAAAAGCTTATGTAAATAGTAGAGGTGTGAATGGATACCTGAACATCACCTGCATATCTGAGGGAACCTAGTACAATACACACACACACACACACACACACACACACACACACACACCAGAACCTGAACTACAGCTAAATAGTGATGTAATGCATTCTCTCCCTGATGAGTGTAAATCTATACCACAGCTTGCCCTAGACTGATGGTGCTACTTTGCAGCCAGATGAATGACCATGCAATGTAAGCTGCCCTGCATTACATCATTACATCGTGGTTATTAAATCAACATTACACATACAGACAGTAGCACCTACAGCAGGAATACTGGGAGGGAGAGAGGAACACTGCGCTGTAAAGAGGATGCAGTCATTCCAGTCAACTAACGTATCTACTGTTAAATACTGTGGGACTCACCGATTAACTGTTAACTACCAAGACGTGTATTAGCAACACTTGGACATTGGTATCTTCAGTGTCTGATTGCTCCAGGTGGGTAATAACAGGCAGCCCGTCACTTACAATGCTGATTGATTGTAGTCATTCATTTAGTGGTGCTGTAGCCCTCTTCATAACTTGTATTTGTATCTGTATTAGAACTGAAAACGCATAACTTGTATTTTCAGACAGTGACAGTAATGGACATAGGCCATGTATAACACTGATATTGACAGATGGTGCAAAACAGCTGTCTTTATGACTCTAATTGGTTGATAACTGACAGCTCCTTGGAAGGAGATGTTTATAACAACTTTTAAACTTGCATGTTCTGATAAGGACTGTCCAAAATATTGGCTTTTTTTGTTTCAGTAAAAGATTTTAAATTTATACTGGCAGACATCTGCCAATTTAAAATTGCTCTGCAAGACACTAGAATTAACTCAGGGGAGCAAATTACCTTTTTTTTTTTTTTACTTTACATTAGTGTAAGTTGAAGTTGTCCAATTGTTTTCCTGAATTACCTTTATCCACTATTTTGACATCTTAATGCCACAAGGTGGCACTCTAATGTTTACAGCGGAAGAATAGCAATCCAAGACTGAACAGAAACAGATTTAACTACACACCATCTACAGCAAGTTCATGAACAACACCTGGTGGCAAAATCAGATCACCACAACTGAGCACAATCCACTTGCCCAGTTAACATCACCATATAGACAAAACTTGTTGCTTTAGTTGAGATATTTGCAGTGTTCATTTAAGACAGAAAACTCAATCAGTTTGAGATATTGCTCAAATAGGTATAGAACAAATATTGTACAACTGTACAAAATGGAATTTGACTATCGTGTACACACCCCTCATTCAGTCAACTTTAACATTTAAATAAAGGCATTACATTTTGAGTCTCTTCTTCACAGTCTGGTTAACCGTTCTGACTAAAAATGAAGTCAAATATGTTGGTGGTGAAAAAAGTCACAGCTACATACACTATATGGCCAAAATTATGTGGACACCTGACCATCACACCTATATGAGCTTATTGGACATCCCATTCCAGCTATAACAGCCTCCACTCTTCTGGGAAGGCTTTCCACAAGATTTTAGAGTGTGTCTGTGGGAATCTGTGCCCATTCAGCCAAAAGGGCATTTGTGAGGTCAGGTACTGATGTTGGACGAGAAGGCCGGGCTCACAATTGGCGTTCTAATTCATCCCAAAGGTGTTCAATGGGGTTGAGGTCAGGGCTCTGTGTATGCCACTGGAGTTCCTCCACACCAAACTCATCAAGCCATGTCTTTATGGACGTTGCTTTGTGCATAGGGGCACAGTCATGCTGGAACAGGAAAGGGCCTTCCCCAAACTGTTGCCACAAAGTTGGAAGCATACAATTCTCTAAAATGTTTTGTATGCTGTAGCATTAATGTTACCCTTCACTGGAATTAAGGGGCCTAGCCCAAACCCTGAAAAACAGCCCCAGACCATAATCCCTCCTCCACCAAACTTTACAGTAGGCACTGTGCTTTCCGGTAGGTAGTGCTCTCCTGGCAACCGCCAAACCCAGATTTACCCATCACACTGCCAGATAGTGAAGCGTGATTCATCAGAACACATTTCCACTGCTCCAGAGTCCAGTGGCAGCATGCTTTGCACCACTCCAGACATCGCCTGGCATCACGCATAGTGATGTTGGGCTTATGTGCAGCTGCTCGGCCATGGAAACCCATTTCATGAAGCTCCCGATGCACAGTATCAGCACATCTGCGCTGATATTGCAGCCAGAGACAATTTGGAACTCTGTAGTGAGTGATTCAACAGAGGATAGGCGGTTTTTACGTGCTACGTGCTTCAGCACTCGGCAGCCCTGCTCTGTAATTTTGTGTGGTCTACCACTTCGTGCCTGAGCTGTTGTTGCTCCTAGATGCTTCCACCTGACAATAGCACTTAGTTGACTTGGGAAGATCTAGCAGGGCAGAAATTTCATGAACTGACTTGTGGCAAAGATGGCATCCTATGACAGTGCCACGTTTAAAGTCACTGAGCTCTCCAGTACGACCCATTCTACTTCCAAGGTTTGTCTATGGAGATTGCATGGCTATGTGCTTGATTTTATGCACCTGTTAATTGGTGTGGCTGAAACACCTGAACTCAATAATTAGGAGGGGGTGTCCACATACTTGGCCATATAGTGTATATTGTATCCACATTGGAAAAACATGGCAGTTACATATATTTGTAACTGAAGTTATGTGTGTGGGTTACCACAGTGCTTGAAGGTCTGACATGAGACTACTGGCATTAGAAACAGTAGAAAATAGCTGTTAATATTCATGATGGCTGCGCTCAGCACAAAGGCAACAGACATGCTGCTGAATGTGGTTTAATTTCATGTTCTTTGATTTTAATGTGTGCTTTCTGTGCACACTTCCTAATGCTTCCAAAGTCAGGAACAATGGCTCAGTTCAGGTAAATTTAACTAAGCCCAAGATCTCTGATAATTCTTGACTTTAGAATCCATTCAATAAGCTAACTATAATGGTGCTAACCACACCACCCACATACACAGTATGAGAACAAAAACAAAAAAAAAACCTAGTAAATTCCTTTTAAAAGGCAAACATAGGTCAGGAAACTAACCAAGCAATGACGCTATGCCTCTATCTCGCTTTCTCACTCACACACTCTCTCACACAATCTACTGCTGCTACTCCACACCTGTATTTAAGCATGGTTGATTGTACATTGGTTGATTGGTTTGATTCTTTAGCCAATGGCTGGCTTCCTTCATGCACACATTCCTCACATGCACACATTCCTCACACGCACACATACAGTGTTTCTCGTGGACCAGAAGGTGGCGCAGGAACACAGCGCATGAGTGTATTTAATACATAGCTACAAAGCTTTCAGTATAAATCAACATGTGGAAATGGCTGTATATTTCTTCTTTCTTCAGGCATCTGGCTTTGAATAAGCTGAAAATCACAAACACTCTTTTGTGTCTCACGCCATACCAGTGAACTGTCTCGTATACCCAGGTGGATCAAAGACCCATTTCGAGATTGAGATGTCAAGGGACGTGTGGACAGCGAGACGCTGACTGGACGCTCATCTTCAACCAGACTGCTGATGCTTTCTGACTTCTACCCCTCCCTTGCTTTTGGGCTTTAATTGGGTAAGGTGTACCTTGTGAAGCTCAAAACCAGAGTACCATGGTGATTTTTTTTTGCAAGTGTTCAGTGCATCAGAAAACCAAGCAACACCGAACTGCAACACATCAGCCGCAGGACCAACAGCCTATAATAGAACACAAGCATGTGTTAAATAGTTCTGTGGTAGACGCAAGGCTATTGAGCTGTTGGATAGATGCTGTGGGTTCTGCTGGTTAGATATCATCAGGGGCCTGGGGGGGATGACAGAGTATAGCCTTTAGGATCGCATGGCCCCACATGACGGCGGGGTGCTTGCAGAGGCAATTTGCCGCTCCCCGGTGACCTTGGCGGCCGTAAAGATTTTCTGTCCTGCTGCTGCTGTGAACTCGTCACGGAACGGCCACTTCATCACTGCGCAGTGTCACCTCAGTATCCTGAAGAGGGGTAGGAGGCTTGGCCCACCCGGACCCCGCAGACACAGCAATCGACACAGTCTTTCACAGTAAATCAATGGTAACACGGCAATCCTGTTGAATTAGATATATGCTCCTAGGAAACACCGCTAATGCTCTTTTTTCCATCTGTATTATACACCTGGTGAGCCAACTGAACATGTGTGGGAGGGTTCCTAAAAATCTCCCTTAAATTAACTAGTGAGTGGGACGCTTGCCAGATGCCTTATTGACACCAAATACGTATGTGCTTTTAACACTAAAAGCCATTTATCTACTCCCACACAGTATTGCCAGCAAACCTGAACAGGTTGGCAGTGTGGCGTGGCTGTTTAGGAAAAGGCCTTGCAACCACAATGTTGCAGGTTCAGGGCAGTGCTGTTGTCCCCTCAGGCACGGTCCTCAAATGATTGATGAACGAGTAGTATGAATTGAATATATGCAATTTGCAAGTTATGTTAGCCACCCTTGAGAAGATGTACTAAAAGAATAAATATGTAAAATAAATACTAATACCAATATTACAACTTTTACAATAATAATAATAATAATAATAATGATAATCATAATAATAATAATCGTAATAATAATTGTAACAATAATAATAATGAAAAGAAGAAAACCTTAATCATTCTGATTCTGAGGTGTAATCATTTCTTCAGGATCAGAATCTGATGAGAATCAGATCAGAATATTAGCATTGTGCTCCTTCTCCAATCATTGAAATATCTGTTTGCACAAGCCTGCAGCACATACAGGAAGATGCAGCACTCATGATGGGGAAAAAAATACACCAGATGAATAAATGTTTGCTTCCTTTATTATAAGTTTCACAATAACAAGTTAAATCATAGCAGTCCTCTTCAGACAATTCAAGGTAGCTTCAGCAATGACTCTTAAGAATTCATCAAAAAACTATAATTTGATATCACCATACCTAGAAAACAATAGAAAATGCTCATGTCTCGAATCATTCCTGGTACCTCAAACCCTAAACAAACAATACGTTTAGAGGGGTGCGAGGGATCACTTAAAAACATGAGAAATACATTATTTTTTTCCTCTTTTTTTTAGGTAAGAAAAACATATCAAATCATATTTTTTGTTGAAGAGCCCATTTCATTACATCAAAAAATATAATTCTGGGGAAAAAAAAGGAGAATAACAGCAAATTGTGCGACGTGGTCCTCAGCGTGAACCATCAGAAAGACTAAGATCACTCCCAAGGAGCTGGAGCCAACAAGAAGTCTTTCGTCTTCAGTTCGGCCTACTGTAGACAAGTCAGGAAGCAGGCAACAGTAGAATAAATAAGATGCTTTCCTTTTTTTATAAACCTTTTTAAAAACAGCAAGAACGAGAGCTCCTTCTCATGAGGTATATGACCGGAAGAGAGACGCCACAGATGAAAGCGTTCGGCTGACGGTTCGAACGCCTGTTGTTGTCTTTTAGCGGACCCACCTCACAATTCAACCCCCCTCCCCCCCACCCCACCCCACCCCTCCCGTGGAGAGAAATACACTCAAAACACGGGGCAAACTCCATTATTTTTGGACCTCATGTTTGCGGGAACGAGAATCAACGCCACCCACGATCACTCACACCCACACAGATGTGAAAGCAGAAAACAGCTTCCGTTTTGTGGCCCCTGCCCATAATTATATAAAAAAAATAAATAATAAAAAATGAGGGAAGAAAATAAAAATCAGCCAGCAGATTTGTAAACACATAAATCCTTAAAGCGTCCCTCCCCATCACTCTTGATACCCTATCAAATATGATTTGATAATTGTCTGAATTCCATTTGCAAATCAACCAGGAAGACTAAGCAGTAATACTGATCATGATAAACAAGGGGTCTCTTGCAGCTGACCGTTTTCAAATGAATCACCTCACACATTGCGCATCTTTGTGCTGGTTTTGCTTCACTTGCATTACTTGTAAGAGTTATCCCCCGATGGAGGATTTGTGAAGAGGAGTATGTTTTGTCTTTGTCATTGTGCGTTGCAGCTATAAGCAAAGCACGACACTACCGTTCAAGTCAGAGAAAACGTTCCTTAAGCCATGTTGTGCTTGCACCCGATGAGCTAGACCACCGACTCCAAGTATATTTTAAAACTGCTTTCCTCCTGTGACAACTCGCGTTAATAAAATCCTGAGACAAAGCATTAAATAAAAAAAATAGAAAATTAAATGTATACCGGATAAAAGACTACCAAGGTTGTTACAACAATAAAAAAAAGAAAAGAGAAAAAAAAAACAGGAGAAACAGTCCATCTCCTTTCAAAAACGATTGAGATTCAGACAGTTCACATATTCAATGAATGCAGTACACAATTCATTTTTGGATTTATCTAGAGTAATCCTAGACCTTCACATGCTAGATAACATTCTATGTCACATTTCACAGGGAAGAAAAACAGCAAGAAACAGAGCTCTAGAAATAGAAGTCCAAAGTGTCAGCACGGTACACACTACTGGTATGGATGGCAGGGCAAGAGGCAAGAGTGGAGAGTCACAACCTGTAGGGTCCCAGAGTCCTGTCCCTTCATAGGCAGAGGAACTACACCTCAAGGACAGAGACACCGAACACAGACAATCATTTAGTTCACCCTTTCTCTTTGGGCAAGAAAACGCCCTGCAGGCTAAACTGACCGTACGCGTCAAATCAAAGGAACACGAAAGTGTTCAATGTACAAGTGGCCTGACAGACTGAAAAGCGAATATTTTTGCAATGCTATTTACGCATGTCCATTACCCCCCCTCTTGGGCACTGATTGTGACTGACACCAATTGCATGTATGTTACATTCCCTTTTATGGTAATAAAAGTCACATGTTGTAGGAAAGCAAGTGTTTTAAATATTTTTTTCAGTTTTGAAACAACCATTTTTCCAGTTTATTAAAAAAAAAGACATTAAGATCAAATTATTTGGGGGAAAAAAAATATTTGTAAAGTTTACCAAATCACTGGTAGCAATGGTAAACATTTATCCAATATTTCACAGTATTAGCTTCACTCAGACACTTTGATGGAGATTGGTGATCTGTAGTAGCATTGCTGAAATCAACGAACTCAATCAGCGGCATTACTATGCACAGGAATGACAACACCAGCAAGAAGGAAAACATTGATTGGAACAGTACAGTTAATATGGTTGACTGTGCCAAAAAAGGCGAAAAGTTCTTCCATATTGCACATAGGGAATTATACAGTATATTCCAAGGAGCAATACAGATCGGCTAGTCGCTGTTTCCACTCCAGATCTCTGCTGCCATGGCAGTGGGAGGAAAAAAAATCAAATCACATAAAGATCCATTCATGCACATCAAAATTCACAAAATGTCCTGCATCTGGAATGTTCAAAATACACATCACTCCATTTTAAAAGGATACCTTTACAAACAAGAGGAGCTGGGGGTGCCAATGCAAAAACAGAATTTCACTGTTATGCCCTAGTGTAAATAAGGCGCGTTGAAATGGTGCATTGAGTCTATTGGCTGCGTGTCAAGGGTTCTGTAACTAAGCACTCATGGGACTAGCCAGCGGTGCTACAAGCTTTTATAGGTTCAGTCCTATTTACAACATGAAGCTGAAGCATGTTAGCATGCACAACATACTACCCACTCCAATGCTGTTTTATGAATATATCATGAAACACATGTATGTGAACAACAAGCCAGTTTAGTTAAGCCCAAAATGGGACATGAATTCAGAAAAGCCTCACTTGAGAAGAAAACCAACTTGGCCATTCTTATTCTAATGACAATGATAATCTGTGGCATAGATCTCATTGAGTGTGGTTTTCATGGCCAAGTCACAATCAGGCACATTCAATGGCTGGTTCACCAGACTTGTAGTTTGTGCGTTTCCCATCATACCAGATTTGAGTTTGAATCCCATACCATTGCTTATGGAGGACATTAAAAGGTTTTTGTTTTTTGTTTTTTTTTTGCATTTTGTAGCTGTATTGCAAATATCTTCTTGGGTGATAGCTTAAACTTATATTAACTGAACAAAATTATATCTCCATGAAAAAGAGTTCAGGGAAACTAGTTACTGCTAAATACATTCTGATTGACACCCTATATAAACATCTCTGATTTAAATTTAAAGTGGAGGTTCAGCTATCCACAGATTTGTGCCTTAAACTCAAAACACCAAAATGTACTTTTCTTTTTTAGAAAAAGAAAATGAGTCTGCTAACATTCTAAATAGTTGGGAGCTCATTCTTATATAAAATATTCATATATACTTTTGATTACTAAGTTCATTAACCATCTATAAATGTCGAAGTCAAATGCCAGAAAAATGAAATTGACATTTTTCTCCATTTTCATTATGATATGATATCATTTATGGGCAGAGACTGTACCATTATGACAATCAGTTTATTGAGAACAGAATTTTGCTGAATTGTTTTTAAAATGTGCATTTTAATCATTCACAATTCTATGTCACAAATACAAAAATGTCCTAACAAATTCTAACAAATGTATTTATAAATTTGGGAGAATGTTCATACAGAACAATTCACAAAAATGACCCATTTGATCAAGGGGCTAACCACATAAGGTTTAAAATAAAGCATTGTGTGCATTAAAAAAGGTGCTAACCTAAACAAAGGTGCAAAGCTGTCCATTAACACTTAATTCATAAATTTTACTAAAAAGCCAAAGTCTCAGGCCTGTTCCCCACTGTTCACATACAAAGATCAGTGTTACTTCAGAAATCTAAATCTAAACACTAAAATGGAAGACATTTTAATAGAAACTTTGTACTTTTCTCTGTACTTTTCTTGGCCTTTGTGTGTTCATTCAGAGGGGTCTTTTACAAATCTCTTAAAAGTTCAAGAAAAATACCAAGACTTGTATTTGTATTTTTGTGTATAACCTACAGTAATACAAAACTAATTCATGATCAGTCAATTTTGCGTGTGCTGAACTCTTAAGTGGACAGCACACATATTCCATTGATAAAATCTATAGACAGATTTGAATAATTAATCACTGCAAAAATATTTATGATGGTTTGAGATGAAACACCGCTGTATAACTGCCTAAATATTGGCCTGTATCTGTTTGCTCATTCATTTAGTCAGTAGTTTTTGGTCCCCAACTGTCACTGGGGGGAAAAAAAATATATATATATTTGTATCATTTGGGCCTATTTTTCCTGATTTTTCCTGAACCACAGTGCACTTTGTTCTCAGGAATGAGACAAACACTTAAGCGTTCACATTTAAGTACATTTAAGAAAATGTGTAAAAAAAATTTATCTTATTTTTCAATCTGAGGGAGCTACAAAGTGCACCTCAGTTAGACTGAACAGAACCATTCATGGAAAATGGAAAATGCCAGGTTTATCATGAAAGCATGCGATTTCATGGTTGGTCAGGTTAGGTTGGTGATGTCATGGGAGCAAGTAATTGCACTTCCTGTTAGCGCAACATGAGGAGAATGTACCAGGACTAATGGAGAACAGCATAGGAGCCCAGGGTATGTGAACTTATCAATGCAATGTTATGGCTTTATTTTAGCCTTACTGGTGATCCCCTGAGCTAAGACTCATTCTATTCTCAGTCAATGTTTATGTTCATCCCCACGTCGCCAGCATCCGACCCATGGCTGAAATTTAGTCAAAACTCACACAGCCAAATCCTGTGTTTGTCGCCCGTGCATAAGGATCATTCAGGAAGTGGATTCAGGAATGTGATCCCTCACCTAGCACTGTTTCAAAGAGCCTTAAAGCATCTCAACACAAAGGCATCTACAGGCAAAAATACAGACAAGCTAACTACAGTCACCTCTCAGAATGACGATGCGGCTAACGCGCTTACAGTTGACCTAATCCGAGTGGAGCTATTCTTCCTGTTTGATTGATTGGCTTTAAAAAAAACATGCATTCAGTGTGTTCCACCTTTTGCCAAAATGGCAATGAAATGAACAGGAGCAACGAAACAAAAAAAAAATGACTTGGTATCTCTTTCTGGAATTCTACTACACAAAGCACATTCAGCCATAGTGTCTTAAGTTCCTTTTGCAAACAAAACAAAAAAAATGAATAAACACACATTTACAAAAGGAATTGTTCTGAAAACAGTAATAAATAGAAGTCAGGGCAGTGGGGTAGTTGGGGGTCGGAGGAAAGGGTTGGGGGGGGGGGGGGGTAAGCATGATCCCGATTGGCTAAACCGTCTGCAAGCCACACCTTCAGCGCAGGCCACGTTCCCTCTAGCCTGGCCACTCCCCGCCGACGGGTGTTTAGTCGGCTTTCTTCCGCGCCGCGTCCCCCAGGCTGATGTGCTCGTCGGGGGTGAAGTCCGTGCAGAAGCCGTTGGACACGGCGGTGGAGGGGGTCCGCGCGCCGTTCCGGAAGCCCGCCTGGTGGGGGTACAGGTACTGCTCGGCGAAGTCCGGGTGCTGCTCCGCAAAGCTTCTGAGGGCCTCTGTCACGTGACAAGGGGGGAATAATTCATGGTGTTTACAAGGACAATGAAAGTTCAATTACTTTCATTACACTTATTAATATTAAAATTGCCCTTGTTATGACCATCATAATCATAATCATAAAATAAGAAGAGCACTTTCATCTAGTCAGATCATTAACAAAAAGAAAACATTCTACAAAAATAAAGAAGTATTATCCAAAATCAGAATATGTGATATGAACCTATAAGACTGTTGATGTAGAAAGATGTGAGAATTCCTCTGACAGCAGACTTAGCAGTAAGTACCTAATGAATAAAACCACTGTTTTGGAAACAGTCATTACTACAAGCCTGTGTAGAAAGGGAGCTAAGGGAGTTCTATCAGTTCCTTGCTTACCAAAGGTGATCTTTCCTTTGTCATTGATGTCGACAGCACAGAACAGATCTGTTACATTCAGCTCCGGGACTCCGAGGGCCGTTTTCAATATGCAGGCCAGCTCATCCTCCACGATGGCCCCATCTTCCTCTGCCTCGAACATCTGATGACACACACACACACATTTCTGCTTGGACACCATAACTAACACAGTGGCTCTAGGTCAGGTCTAAACCTCCCCATGAAAACAGTTTAAAACACACCTGAATATCACATAACATTACATTCATTTAACAGCCACTCCAGAGCGACTTCCAGCACAATAGAACAGAAGTGTATCCATTCAAGTTGAATGAGCAACAGTGTCAGACCAGGCTAACACTCCTAAACCAGTAAGCGTGATCATAACACTATTCAAGCCCTACCACGAGTTAACTTGTGCAATGTGACATAATATGACAGAGTGTATGAATATGGCAGAGTAAGCCACTTTTTGAAGACATGGGAATGCACTGAGGGTGTATCAGTGCGCTGACTGAGCAGCTATATGGCAACTTGTGGAATGATCCCAGCTACAGCTACTCTCCCCGGTGGAGTGAGCTGGACACTTACTGTGAAGGCCAGTTTTATTGTCTCCAGAGTTTTTGAGGGTCTGCATACAACGGATAAGGCGATCACATACTCTCTGATGTCCATTGTGCCGTCCTCGTGCTTAAAAAAAAAACGGCGCAAGATTACAACAAAGAAGGTCAATGCACAAATGATCAGTTGGCACTAATATGGAAAAATGGCATAAGGGAAGAGCTTGTATATATTATATATATAGGCCTATATATAGAGAGAGAGAAAGAGAGTGAGTGTGAAAGGGAGAGAGAGACAGGCATGCAGACAGAGATTAGATAGATGGATAGATAGTATAGGTATTCAATGCTTTAGACCTAAATATATTGCGAGTCAATAAAATCAATAAGTCACTGAGGGCCTGGGTCAAATATTTAGACAATGACCACATGGTACTCTCTACTTTTGCTTTTCAAACATTTTAGAGGTAAAAATGGACAAATGGAAATCATGCCTTGTATGTTAATTGTATACTGTTTGCATGTGACTCAGAACACATTCATCCCCCTTACGGAAAAAAAAGAAAATTGAATTTTACTAGCAAATTACAAGTAGGCTGAGGGCATAGCCGGACAGTAACATTAATACAATAATGGTTCAAAATCAATACTGAACAAACTACACAAACACAATTTGTGTGAAGGGTGGGCCGGTGCCTGCATTAATGCGGATTAAGGCGCACCTCGTCAAACAGAGAGAACATGTCTCTGAGTGTGTCTGACGCGGTGAGGTTGAGATACTGGGCGAAGCCCTCCAGGGTCATCTTCTCACCCCGCAGCTTCCTTGCCCTACTCCCATGCTCCTGCAGGGCATCCTCGCTTTTCCTCGGTTTCAAACTGCAACGAAAAGCTCCCTTTAGGTCACGGCGGGAACACCCGTCACTCACGGCCTCTGAGGCATGGCAAGAATTCCACTGGTCGTGAACATAGAAATCAGTCAGGAATGCTTACTGACTTCATGACAGCCGGTATATCCACGTCTACGCACACAGGTGACATTATTAGCTTTTCCTGCTGTGGTCTCCTTAGACAAACTAACTCAATGCTACTTTTCAGAGCTTATCTGGCTATTTAAATGTTTAGGGTTAAGCTTTTTAGGGCTTGTAATCCACCCTTAATTCACTGCTTGCGCCTTTGATCCTCGGCCACTAGATGGCGATGTTATAACCTTTATGTGAACTTATAGGCATAATTAAAAATAAACTGGGATTTCTGCCATCAGAAATCAATTCTGTACTTTAATAAAAGCCAAACAAAACCTATGCTTCAGTTCACTCATTTTAATTTAGATCTAATTAAAGGGTGCTTGGGGGGTGTTGGGGAGATCACATTAGTCAGCACAAACATGATAGGGCTGCTATTATGTATTGGATATTCTATTTGCTTTAATTGTGTCATTCTGGAGTGGGTGTGATTTTGATCAATTACGCTGCCACACTGATGAGTATGTGATATCAAGCGCTCGTCCGTGCTGTGTGACTTCGGCAGAGGCGGGGCATTCGGCTTCCCCGCCCACTCACCCCAATCTGCGGACGAGCTTGGCGAACTCCAGGAGACACGTGTCGACAGGGAGACGCAGCTGGCCCTCGGCCATGGTGAGCTGGCAGTCCTCAAACGAGTAATCTGTGACAGGAACCTCCAGAGCCCTGTCACGAAGCACGGCCAGAACTCAATTAGGACAGACTCCGAGGGGCCTGAGCAAGACCTCCTTCTCTCTCTCTCTCACACACACACACACACACACACACACACACACACACAAGCACTCAATCTCTCTCACACAAACAGGCATTCAATCTCTCTCTCTCACACACACACACACACAGATGCCTGCCCATGCCATTTTGTGCACCATAATAATTGACTGTATATTTATGCACTGGATGAGCAGCTTAGAGAAGTTACAGTATGGCCGAGTGATTAGGTAGCCTTCTGCAGGTATACATCTCTACCAGTGTGAGACGTCAAACATGGCACCGGGGCTCTTCCAGGACTCACTTGGCCATCAGACGCCTCACGTTGTTTGCAAACAGAGCAGGGTTCTTTTTCTCCTCTTCAGACGGGGTGTAGATAGGTAGGAACTATGGCCAAACAAACAGAAAAGAAAGAAAATGACATCCCTTTTTTGCCCTACAATGTGGCACCACTTAACCATAACCTTTAAAAATATAAGGCCATACATCTAAACATAAATCTAACATTTTTAAGCATTCTACATAATCCATTGGTGTTGTTTGTGCTGTATGAATGATAGAATCAGAAACCATCACACCAAACAAACATATTAGCCTCCCACATAACTGACAGGTAATCCTGTACCTTCTGTACAACATAATGCACACATTTTCTGTTCGTTTCTCAGAATAACACACCGGAGACAGCAAATGTAAAACTATGCAAATCAAAACACTCCCACTCTCTGCCCATCACAGACAGCCACAATCATCCACTTGCAACACTGTCAACTGGAGTAAGAATGGCAGGCCAATCTCACCTCTATTTCCACCACGTTGTGCAGCTGACAAAGCGTGAGCCACAGTATTTTGAACCTAAATAAAAAGAAAACACACTTTAAAATGTGGTTCATTTTCCAAAAGGAGAGACACCAGATATGGAGAGAGAGACTGAGTGAGATTGAGCGAGAGATCAAGAGGGAGAGAAAGATTATCAAGCAGACTGTGAGAAGCTGTAGTACAACAAACACTGATAATCCAACTGCAGCAATGACAGCAACAGACGCAGGAAAGTGACAAAAACACTCAGCTGCGCAGATAAGGCCTGACGAAAATAATTAGTGTCTCAAACGCTGGTTGCAACCAGCCCTGAGAAAATGGTTCCATAGTTTTTTTTTTGTTTTTTTTTGCCATGTATATTTGCAGTCGGGTCGTGACCTTCAATTCAGCGCAATCTCCGGGAAAAGAGCCAGGGGTTCCCTGCCGGTGAAGCGTGACGTTCTTAAGAAAAACAAACTGCGTCCCGACCCACTGGTTGGTCCTTCCACGGGGGCCGGGCTTACAGTAGCACACTGTTTGAGGGGGGCTGGGTTTCCTTCCCCTGACACATGCCTCACAGAGCTGAGACTTCCAGCCATGACAGCCATTCTGTGTGGTGTTTTTGTGCTAGCGTTATCAGATGAGGAAGCTATAACTGAATGCCTGTCCTCCTCTTGGTGTCCAGTGAGCAGGTACATTATTAAAAAGATCCCTGAGGTCATTGATAGGGACTTTTGCTCTGAGCTTAACAGCATTTAAAACAGGAAAAGTACTTACGCTCCAGGGCCTTGCCATGTCCATGTGATTGTATCCTGCCATGGGAGGGGAAAAACAAGAAAAACTTACAAAGGAACTCAGGGACACCTGTACAATCATATGTTCTTTTTCCTTAGTACTATGTTTTTACTTTTTATTGTACAACAGCAGTGTTATAATGTCTTGTATTTATACATTGAAAAAGACATTTTCTTGAGGTCAAAACATATTTTCTTGAAACAATATCATATTTGCTGGAATATCTGGTTGTGAATTTTGCACCTTTCATCAGATAAGAGAGAGTTATTTTGTAAACAGGTTGTGAATATCTGGGTATGGAGCTATGGCTACAACTAATTCAATGTTAACTTCATAGGTGCTAAAGAGACAACAAATAAACGGTGAGAGTGCCACCAGGCCACAAACAGGGCCATCAGGGTCAAGGTCACAGCAGCAGCACACATCACGACAGTAAGAGTAGTAATACAGATCGCATCAGAGAGCTAACGTAGAGTCAGGGTCAGAGCGGTGACACAGACAGGCTCAGAGCAATGATACAGACAGGGTCAGAGCAGTGATACAGACAGGATCAGAGCAACAATACACAGACAGGGTCAGAGCAGTGATACAGACAGGATCAGAGCAACAATACACAGACAGGGTCAGAGCAGTGATACACAGACAGGGTCAGTGCTGATACACAGACAGGGTCAGAGCAGTGATAGAGACAGGGTCAGAGCAGTGATACACAGACAGGGTCAGAGCTGATACACAGACAGGGTCAGAGCAGTGATACAGACAGGATCAGAGCAACAATACACAGACAGGGTCAGAGCAGTGATACAGACAGGATCAGAGCAACAATACACAGACAGGGTCAGAGCAGTGATACACAGACAGGGTCAGAGCAGTGATACAGACAGGGTCAGAGCAGTGATACAGACAGGGTCAGAGCAGTGATACACAGACAGGGTCAGAGCAGTGACACACAGACAGGGTCAGCGCAGTGACACACAGAGTCAGAGCAGTAACAAAGTCAGGAGTCAGAGTCAGAGTAGTGACACAGTAAGGGTTGAGCAATAACACAGATGGGGCCAGAGCTGCGACTGCGTGTCTGCGGAGCCACACTTCACTGGCAAGAGCCCACACGCACAGGAGGATTTCGAGGAAGTGAAACCCTATCTGCTTGGATGCATTATTCATCCTGCACAGAGGTGAAGTGAGGTAATGACGCCTCGGGAAAGCAGAACCAGTCCACAGGCCCTGAATGCAACACTTACTTACATTAAGGGGTGACGTCTGTCCTACAGGGGACGTAAATGTAGATGGGTGGGAATATCTACTATCCTACATAAATAAGGCATGCCCTCCACGGCATTGTGGGTAGGATGGAGGGTGTGGGGACTTACCATTTCGTTGGGGTAGCGAAGCACCACAGGCTGTACCGGCACAGCCGGAATGAAGGCTCCTGAGGACGAAAAATAAAGACATTAACAGCGTTATCAGCCAGGAATGCCTTCACGCACACCACTCCATACAGTACATACTGAACATACCATATGCCTGTGAGTTGGGGAGATGTTCACCTGTTCTCATCATAATTGCCTCATGATGGTGTGATCAAACTATAGCCAAATGTCTAAACACTGCAATCAGGTGAAGTGCATCGAGCAACTTGAGTCATAAGGGTCTTCATAAAGACAGAATGAAGAAAAAAAAAAAAAAAACACCTGCATGAAGGCATGTTCCTCAGGGTGACAACTACAAATAGCACGACAAACATCATCTGTGTTGCAAAGGAATTACATTATTGGCATTTAGCAGGCACTTTTATCCAGAGAGACGTACATCAGTGACAGTTTTTACATGTTATCCATTCATACAGCTGAATACAGCTGGATATTTACTGAGGCAATGGTGGGTTAAGTACCTTGCCCAAGGGTACAGCAGCAGTGCCCCAGCAGGGAATCACACCAGCAACCTTTCAGTTATAAGCCCTGCTCCCTCACCACTAGGCTAAACTGCCACCTTCAGCACTCAGAGTTAGTCTTCTGTACTACTCAGGATGTCTAAAAAGGAAACCTAGTCAAACATTTATCATTCTTAGAATGCACAGCAATAAACTGATGATCTTTGACTTTGACTCAGCCATACTGAAACTTCAATCAGAAAACAAACAAGGCGCCTTGATAATCACAGCCAAGTTCTTTCCCGTAGGTCTGCGGCTACGTAGGTCGGCTGAAGGACAGGTTTAAAAGGCTCACGGGCCTGGATGTGCTTTCTGCTTTAAAAGAGTGTCTTTTCAGATGTTCACCTCTCTGACCTTATTTCACATGCTATGACATCACTGGAGAGGGAGAGAGCATTTGCCCAGAAGGGCAAAGTGCTCCAGTTCACTGTTCCACAGTCGCCGTGAGTGGATTCTACACAGACGATTCCACTGTGAAGTACCACTGTACAGTCCTTAAAAATACACAATGCTTACAAATAGCAACTGATCATTCTATTTGTACATACTGATGCAGAGACTGCACCACTGGAACAAAAGTGGGAATACTGACAATTTATGTTTGCTTGAATTAATTTCAATATTTAATGCCTACTGATAGGAAAGTATATAGGATAGGAGGTAGGAGGTAGGTATTGTTGATAGTACACTAACGTACCCACAAACCAACATGTTCTACCATATTGTCAGCAGAAATTCTACAGCCATAGATCTCGTGTGTTAAATGGTAACTTGGCACCCAAAAAAGCTTGAGGATGTCTAATCTGAGAAAATGTGTGGCATTCTTATGATAGAAATGGTTCACTGTACTACTACACTGTACTACTGGTCCTGAGTACAAACCTACACAGAGACATTTAACATTTTGCCATACTGGTTGCAGATGCCACCGTACTGTATCATCTGCAAGAGATTCTAATGTATCAAAGAGCTGATGGAAAGTGGTAACTGTTCTCCTATCCTTACAACCAGGACTTCACACCAACAGGTTCTTCTGTGTCACCCACTGGCAGAAACCACTATGCATGCTGTGACTCGGAGCCCTTAAGAAAGATACTTTGCCACTCGTACAAAACAGAGAAGGCATTGATTTTCCCTAATTTGCTGTTCACAAGCAGATTCCAATTAAACAGGAAGAGAATTACAGCAGTTCAAGAAAGTAGAAGTGTCACTACAGACAATTATCATTTCTGAATGATTTCAAATTCAAATATTTAAGATCACACGAAGGTCTGCGCTCTTATTTTTCATCATACTATCTTTTGAGTACAATCTTACATTAGAAAATTGACAATCCACACTGCTTACATTTACAACAAGGGGTAAAAATGTGTTTCCATAACGCTTTTTTAAAGTTTAGGGAAAGTAATTCCCGAGAGTGGTGGAGCTCTGAGGAAGAGCAGCAGAGATGGCTTAACGTCTTAGGCATCCTTAATCCAGAGAAAGAAAAGCTGTCATTTTCCCCCCAAATAAACCTTGATCCTGGGAGAAATGAGGGGCTTAAGGGAGGGCTCTTAGCCACCTGAAGATGCTCTGCGTGGCCTGAGGAAGAAGGAGTCTCTGTCGGTGTCAGCCAGAATTAGCCACGGAGGACCACTTCGGAGAGGAGGGGATTACACAGAGACTCCACATTTTCCACACAGAAATTCATTCAGAGGTATAGGTATTGAGGGAATTACACATTTACCTCTATTCACTCTCTGTGCGACCACAGCTGTTAGCACACAGGTTCGAGTGCTCTGTCCCTTGTTAATTAGCCCAGAGAACCGCAGGCTTTAATCACATTTCCACCACGTGATTCATGAATCTTGGATGTTCCTATTCTGTAAAGTCTACTCACCTTCCATTTTAAAGCATATATCTGTAAAACGGAATGTAACGCTTTCCAATTTGGATTACAAGGTGATCTGATCCCTGTATTTTGACTCTGTTCGAAGTGAGGATACTACATCTCTGTTTGGCGTCTCCTTACACTGTACTCAGAAAGAACAGAGCAGAACAGAGCAGAACTCCTAAGCCATGCAGATATGGATCACAGTGTAGGGCACAGGGTGAGGGTACAAGGATCTCTAATCCCACACCATCACAGTTGCCTTATGAGTCTTCCAAGCAGCCAAACTGTCTCCCAACTAGGCTTCCAAACCAACAGGTAATGGAATACAATAAAAATCACATCCCCTTATACTCAATGGTATTTTCTACACCGCCCCCCTGTTGTCTGGTGACTCCCTGTCTGCTACATCAACCAGCTTGGTCCGATTCCTGTTCTCATTCCTCACAGATTTTAACCCTAGCGGCACTGCTACCTTGACCTAGCCTGACCCAACTCGCCTCTTGCTTACGGGTCACAATCATGCCATGATTTAACCTACCTATAGGATATGATGTTACCTGTGCACCTCTGACAATACTTAAAGACCCGCCCACAGGCCCACCCCTTAATGACTTGAATAGTGCTTGTAGCATAGATGTAGGGTATGAAAATACAGCCAACGTATACACCTCTTGGACAAACTTTCGTTTGGGAGAGGTGCCAGTCTTCCTCCTCAATTCCAGAGGACTCAGGTTCCCTGTTTCAAGATTTCTGCAAGCAATAACAGGCATTGTACAAAACCTCTTCAAAAAAGAAGCATTCGAGAACCTCACATCCACAAACTGAGCATAGCTCTGTGCAGCACTTCTTTAGTGCTGGAAGTTGCACCGGATGGGAGTGTCTGCTAAATGAATGTAACGCAATGTAATGCTATGCAATGTGACTGCTAATACCTCTGTGTCCCTGCTTGCAACTGAAATGAAGAAATGAAGAAACCTGGCAACCTTTAGCCAAGTTCCTCATTCACAGAAAAAAAATCATCCCCCAAACGAAATTAGTTCCTGGTGATGGACGAGTGTTGCCACTTTATAATGCAATTTCATAGCTGACGACTGAAAAATATTATACTGAGAAAACAGCCACAAAATAACATATATTCCACACATTCTAAACATACGATACAAAGACAACAGGCACTTCTCCTGCAGTAAGGGCCCAGGAGCATCACAGGGCGTCAAAGAGCTCTCACAAGGTGTCACAAGGGACTTGATAAACGAGGAACACGCTCTGATTCCTCCAGGGTTCTGATGACTCGCCGGGCACCGGGGGTTTATGGGTAAATTGAGTGGCTGTGTTTATGAGGATTAATATGATCTCAGAGAAGAATCCATTGGAGGGGATGTGGGACTGTGCCATAGTGACCTACAGGCTGCCACACACTTGGAAGCCGTGCAGAAACAGCATCTACACACTGCTGCACAGATGTGCTCAACAACGAGTTACAAACACAACTCACCACAGGACTGAAAAATGAAGAGTTTGAATGGGGCTTAAAAGCAGATCGTTCAGTTTGTTCATCCAAACAAACCATACGAGTAAAGATGAAAGGAGTCCTTAAGGTAAAAATTCACTATACAGCAGCATGTTTTCCCATACTTGTGCCTTCTCACAAGTGCACTCTTCAAATTCCACAAACTACAGTACATTTACATTAAATGCGGTACTGCTGAGCCGGCCAATCCATCAAACGAAGGAAGGATAAGTACAGATAAGTACGGAGAAGTATAAATTTAACAACAGGGAAAATCGAACAGATGCCCAGTGAAAGAAGCAGCCAGCCCACAGTTTTATTATAACGCAGTAAAAAAAATCTAGCTGAAAGCAGAGAAGCCCAGAGGTGGGAGGGGGAGCTGATTTTTCCACTCTAGTTATGAGCTCTGCTGTAACGGCAGGGAAAGGAAATGATCCCAATCCCAAAGAGTAACAACAGTGAGCAGAGGGACGGAGTCCTGAGCTGGGATCAGGCAGGCAGGACAGCGCAAACAAGCCAACACTGAAGACAAGAAGGTTCTGACTGAACTCTGATCACCTCATTGGTCTGTTCTCTGGGTCAGTAACCCATAGTGCAGTCAAAAAATACAGAAATGCACAAACATATAGAAATACCCATACAGTGCTAACAAACAGCCATCCAAAACAAACATAAAACTCATAGAAACGCGCGCGCTCGCTCGCACGCACGCACGCACACACACACACACACAGCCATCCTCATGTAGACTTTCAAGGTAATATACAGACCGGAAATTATACACACATGCGCAATCATTCACAGCCTCACACGTTCTGTCATTAACATGCACACATTCACATGGGTACACACACACACACTCAGATTGTTTCTGCCTGAGTTCAGCTGAGAGGACTCCGATGGTTCTTGCACTGGCAAGTGGAGAGCATCAGCAGAAAGTTGGCAGTAAATACATACCAGGCTTAAATGTGATCAGACAGGATCTGTTGGTGCATGTCCCCTCTGGGAATATCATTATCTGA
Source organism: Megalops cyprinoides (assembly GCF_013368585.1). Classification (NCBI taxonomy): domain Eukaryota; kingdom Metazoa; phylum Chordata; class Actinopteri; order Elopiformes; family Megalopidae; genus Megalops; species Megalops cyprinoides. The sequence continues at coordinate 15,379,801 of NC_050603.1, forward strand.
AACAAACACAACGCTCGATATTTAGATGCAATTTAACTGCTGTTTGCAGTATCGGTGACTTGCCACAACAAAGAAAAATGACGTCTTCCATCACTCAGTGGAGATTACTTACATTTCAGCACTGTGTACATTTGCTGTGCTATAAGCTGCTTGCTTTGTTTTACTGTTTCTCACCAAAAACACCTTTGCTGACAAGGGCAAAGATGCTGACCTTCTGATTTATTTAACAGGCAAACGGACCAGTGCATACATTGCTCTGAAATTTGGTTTATAGGGTAATAATAGCAATAACCAGAACAAATTACGATTTACTAAATCAAAACAGCTGGGTGGAGCCATTAAAAAGGTTCATTATTGCACTCATCTATCAAGCACTGAAGCCATTTTGGTCGTGTTCCATTAATTACACTTAGACACTACTATATATTGTATGAACTTGGAACCAAGAAGAAGCAAACAGTTTGCTATCCATGGCTGCTCAGGTTTGATTATGATTATATTTTCAGCATTTCGGTTAGCATGAAATGCTAACAAGCTGTTTCCACGTGTGCCTGGTGTGTGCGGGGCCGCTACCTGAGGCCACTCCCCTCCCGAGTGCGCCCGCCGCTTGATCTCCTCCACGGTCTTCCTGCGGGAATCCTGGTCCGACCGTGACACAAACACAGGGCGGATGAACTTGATCAGTGCTGAAAGAAAGCAGAGAGGGGCGGGGCCATCAGACAATCAGCAAAAAGGTCTTTGTCAGGGCTCCTTTCCAGGCTAAAAACTGCTGGGAGAGGTCCACAAAAGCTCAGGTGTGGTTTGGTTTATACCAATGACATTTATTAGTGCAGTCTTCAAAGTAAGCAGCTCTCTTGTGCCATTTCACATGTACCTTATAATTGTAAACATATAGGAAAACAAAAAGTGCATGGCTGAGCTGGGATAAGACCTGATTTTCTTTAAAGTAATCTACATGCAAGACACATTTACTTAATGTTACTTCCTGATATAGCTTTAAGGTAAATTCATATTTAAACATTGAGCAAAAGTGTGTTTTAAATTGACTTCAAAAAAAAAAAAAAATCTCCCAACCCATACTGTTTTTTTTTTCCCTGACCCGAGAAGGAAAAAAATGAAGATGAATGAATCTGGTGGTGTTCACATTCAGAATTAAGAAGAACAATACGTTCACATGTTAAAGGTACTGATGGTCTTACACGACTCATAAGCAATGGTGTACTGAACATTGTATTTCCTTAAATAAACAATTTATCTCATGGAATGGTCCAACAAGAAAGCCCTCTGAACTGAAAACAATGCACAGTAACATCCCAGCCTCTTTCTGTGAGGGCTGACAGTCAGGCAAGACTCAATCAAGCTATCAAAACCACTATGTACCAAAGTGAGCACAAGGTAAATCTCTCATCATTTCCATGGTAGAAACTGGCACGGAAAAGTATTCACACTGCCGGTGCTTGTGTGAGATCTGTTGCTACACATATAACATATACTGGCAGACAGACATGCATTTAGATGCATAAAATGATTCATATTATGAAGTCTATATGTGATAATTTTATAATATAATAATTTACAATATTTAAAATATAGAAACCTGTCAGTTTTCTCTTCAGTTTTGTGGAATAGGTCTTTACATGATGAACAGGAGCTGTGTTAACACTGTACAGTGAGATTCATTAGGGGTTTAGCAATGTCTTTGCTAAACACCCCAGCAGCAGTGATGTCACACCCAGGGGTGCGGACCCCTGTAGCTGTGATCATTAATGTTGTCTATGCCTAATATATTCAGTGTATACCTTTTGCATTTATGGATGACAGTTGCGCAAAGCTAATCACGCACTTTCATATACGAAAACACCGGTTACAGAAAAACAGAAAAAATACAGTGGAATAAAGTGCCTTGAACTCTAGGCATCATCTAAGAAGTGGTATGAGAGGCTGTCCATGAAAGTGTGGTAGGCTACATAAAAGTTAGGCTCATTTAAAAAAAAAAAAAAAAAAAACTTAAAAGGAAAAAAGTGTACCCCTAATTTATGGGAGATCACCATAAAACATGATGACATCATTAAAAAGACTTCAAGCGAGAGGTAGAGGTAAATAATGTTGGACCTCCATGAATCTCTCTGACAGAAGACACTAAATATAGAGGAATAAAGCACTTTTACTCAGGGAGTTATTACTCTGCAGGTGACAGAGTGCCTCACCCTGTAAAAGCCCATACTGAATCAAAACCAAACAGCCATAAAAAGGTGACTTTCAGCCACTGAGAAGCCTGCATGGCGTAATGTTGAAATAATGACTCATATAAAATATTCACTGTACGTGCTGGGATTCACTGTCTGAGATGCAAAGTTCTTTTTTATCACCAAAATATTTGTTTACTGCATACAATGTACTTTTTAAAAATTCAAAAATTATTCCAAAATGATGGGATTCTAACAACTGGTTTACCCTTGTGTGCAAAGTACAGTATACACAGCAGGGTTGTGAAACACCAAGATTTTCACTGCTATCACCTCACTTTCGTACTTTACGTACTTACTTTCCCACAGAGTCATTTGAAGTGTGCACCAGATGTGCAAACTTGAGTGGGAAACACTGGATTTGTGAGACTGGCCGCACCGACAAATCTAATATTTGACATTCTCACTCTAAAGTACATTTTTTTGTGCGTTTTGAGACCACAGCTGTTAATCAGTTTAGGTGGGCACGTCTAGCTGAGAAACCATTCTGCGTAAGAGTAATGAATGCCAAGAAGCAACACAATAAAAGGGCTAACTTAAAAACAGAGGACTATAGCACTAGAGCTAAGTGAAAGCTTGTTCTATTGTTGTGCCACTACCGCTTAAGACAATTAAGTTGGTAGTGCTGAATTGGTATAACAAGGCTGTGCTGTTGCTTGAACTCCAGAACTCCTGGTGGGCATGAGTTCTGTTTTAACACGTTTTGTTCCACCTTTCAGTTCGTGCCAGATCGCATTCATCGCACAAGAATGAGGCAGAAACTGCAAGTACGAGATAAAACCAATTTTCTGAGGGCTCAGAAACTTCCCATTTCGGGAGGCATTCCACAAGTGCAACCTATTCGGGAAAGCATTTCAAAGCGGTATTGTTCTACTGCCAGAGCAGAGCCTGAGAAATCCTCAGACCTGACTGGCCCACATGACATACTGTTCATGCAAGCATGCTATTTTCAGTCAAAACCACCTCGTGTCAAAAGGTCAGAGTGAGCAGAGGGGGGGTTCACAAAAGAGGGGGAGGCAGTAAGACAAGTTGAAGTTTCACTCAGATACCTTTAGCCTAGCGTACTGTGTGTTCTATAGTACATTATCTGTGATCAATAACACATCACAGGGAACAAATGTGAAACACTACAATGTTGCTCCTCCAGCCAGCCAATTCTGAAGTGCAAACATAGATCCATTCTAAGGAGTCTGTGGAAAGTCGTGGCTAAGACATGTCCTCGTGGGTTAGCAGCCTTCAACAGCTAGCAATAAGGTCACACTCCAGGTGCATGGAGTAGAAGGAACACAAGGGGAGTTCTGGGCGGTCTGAAATGTCACGCTCCAAATGAGGGGAGAGACGGGCCAAACAAATTCCAAAACGTCCGGAGCCGTCACAGTGACTCACACTTCAACCAGCAACAGTGCTCTAGTACAGAGAGCAAAGGCTTATTATTTGTTCAAACAAGTCTATGACTGACAGCATGTGCATGTGATATCTCCATCTTTTATGAGGTTTGTGAAGCTTCGCTCTCCCTTCACTACTAAATCATAACATTTGATAGCTTACTAGCAGATGCACTAGAGAAATTTTCCTCCCCATTTAATACACTTGTCAATCAATTTGTTATGATCCATCTCTGTCAAAACTGCTGCTGTGTGCTAAAATATGACTCACTGGTGCAAACCTTTTCACGAGCATTCTGCTTTACATTTACATTTATTTATTTAGCAGAAGCTTTTATCCAAAGCGACGTACAAAAGTGCATACAGTAAGTATAGTGACAGTACGGGGACAGGATGTGTACAGTTCCACAATGAGACAGTAGTTCTCAGCTGAGAGCAAGGTCTGTTTGAGGACACAGTACTATCCAATTTGTACAACTACAGGGTATAGGGCAACTAATAAGATATACCTTCAAACTTCAAACAGCAACTTCAACTTCAGCGTTAAAAATTGCACTGGGTGTTACTTGGATCGACAGGCAATAATCGATTGAGATAATTTGTATACTTATCACTGGTGTGACCATCTTCATTCATTTTAAGCCAATTCCATGGTTCTGTTTTCATAGCTCTAGTTATAGTTCTCAGTATGGCTGCAGCAATTCAGCATTCAAACAGTCAAGACTGCCAGCATCAGAGGACAGGACGCAGACAATGTGAATGGAGGGAAAGAGCCACTTACTGCCCCACACCGGGATGTCCTTGCTCTCGGCCTTCATCACGATGGACGCCATCGTCATGGTGACGGGGATGGCGTCGAAGTAGGAGGAGTGAGGCGCCAGGGTGAGAATGGGCGCCTCGGAGGGCAGGGCCTGCCGCCCCTTCACCGTGATCCAGTGGAAGCCGCCGGCGAACCACATCGCCCGCATTATGGCTTTGAGCGCCAGGTCCACCAACCTGCAAAAAGGGTGGGGGTGGGGGATGGGCGAGAGGCAAAACAGGGATTTCTCTTTGCATTTACATTTACATTTATTCATTTGCCAGACATTTTTATCCAAAGCAACTCACAAGTGAGGCAACTGAGGCTTTGTTTGGCATGTAAGCGCATATTTCTAGATTACCTTCTGAATGACAGAAATCCACGCACCCGCTGTCTCTGGGCCAGAGACGTGAACACAGTGCTCAATGGGTTAAACAACACGTCAGGAGACAGGTTTCTGGGAAGCGTGCCCTGAGCACTGGGGTGTACCCAGGTGTCTGTTTCAGCAAGCTGGCTCGCCCCGCCCCGCCTCTGCCCCCCCCCCCTCCTTCCAACACTCTCTCTCACAGCGCACACTCGAAAAGGCATGGGGAAACCGATAGCTACAGCGCTGCAGCCCGGTGGCAGATGGTGGGTGTGGTTTTTGCGGTGCGGACGGGACAGCGGGACAGCAGGACCTATCAGATGGTAGCTGGGTTCACCGTTTCCATCGGTCCCTCGGGGGTTCCGTCGGTCGGCGTCTGCTGTCTCGCGGTTTTCGCGCAGCTGAACGCCGGCATGCGAGTGTGTGTGTGTGTGTGTGTGTGTGTGTAAGAATGGGTGCGCGTCTGTGTGCGCTCGTGCCTGCCAAGCAGGAGGTTTGGGAGCCAGTGCAACGCCCCCGCCCCGCTGCTCCGTGGCCCGGCAATGTGCTCATTCTGTCTCCGCAGCTGCAGCATCAGGTGACGGCGGAGGCCCAGGTGAATAGAATCGTTAACAAAAAAGGGTCAGAGGATGAGATTACACGGATGGGAGGGGACCCGCCGCGTCTTTGTCTTTGAATAACGCAGACAATGTTCTGACAACCTCTCTGCAACATCGGAGCAACACTATACCGTCCTCTTCCAGCTGGGAGAGTCTCACTCATTCATGTAATGAGTCTAAAAAGATAATGCTGCAGTTTATGTTAGGGTGGATCACCAGCGCTGCCTGCCTTAAATGCAGTTTAAATGTTCAGCTTGGAAATACTGCCATTTTCACTGTGTATTATTAAAAGTCAATTTGCCACAGAAATGTACATTTTAAGCATACTATGGGCTTTATGCATCTGGTCACACATTGATTACTGCTTGAGAGGGTGTTTTAGACTGCTGGGTGTGTTGGAAAATCGAAGCGTGGCACATAACTCTGAGGGAATGATTTGGCAATGTACTAACTGCAATGTGGATATCACTGGTAATGTTCACCAGTGGAGATCTGACAAAAACCTGTTGCAATGGTGTTAATGTAAATGTTTGTTTTTACTGTTATTAGCAGTAAATGATATTCTATGCATTCGGATGGCATTTAGTATATTCTTCTTTATGAAAAGGTAATGGTACAACTATAGCACCATAACCATTTTAGTAATGTTATAAACAAAGCTGGGTCTCGCTGAGCTAAAAGCTGTGACATAGAATGGTCTCCATGCCGGTTTGAACATATAAGTTTAGCCCAGGCTGCTCAAATCCAGCTTCAGAAGGCCGCAATCCAGCAGGTTTCCCAGGTCTATTTAAACCAATAACACCCTCAGCGCTGGGGCAGGAGGCCAGATTGGTTGAACTGAGCCAGGCTGGAAGGGGAAGCTTACAGAGCTTCTGGCCTTCCAGGACAGGTCTTTAGGGAAGGACTGTTTGTCATGCTTACCTTCTCCACCAGCACAGCGGCTCCACCACCTGCTCGGAGCGCCCCACGGTGGCCACGAAGGCGAAGGGCCAGGCCAGCAACATCATGAACGCGGCGAAAAAAAGGCGGATGGGGAACAGCGTCACCGACATGACGGCAATCTGCAAAACAAAGAGATGGGGGGTGGGGGGTGGGGGACGATTAAGAACATCTGATGAAGACTGAATTTTTGCCTCGCTGTGATGGGCCTTAAATCCTTTAATGCCCTAAAGCCCTGGATGAGGAGAGCTAGCCAAGTTTGCTCCTTCTCCAGTGTAGCTGAACAGTCTTTTACTTAGACAGTGACCGGCAGAACGCTGAAAGTGATCGAATATACACAATGGTTGAAAGTGGGCACAATGTTTTAATGTGAGACGGTAGCTTAGCGCAATCATTTTCCTTGTAACATCAGGTCAAACTACTCTACACTGGTCAATAAAGTGAAAGACTGTTATCTTCAGTAATTTTATCAAGGAAGTGCCATTTTCAGAAAACCAGTCAGGGCCCAGTACCCAGTACTTAGTAGTTTGCTTCCCCTATATCACACTTTTTATTAGATGAGCATTAAATGGCCAACTGCGTGGCAACGTAACAGCTCTCAGTAGCCTGCTGCTGTGTCCTTACTTGTCTCCTACCAGCTCATGGGAACAAAGACTTGGTTTTGGTGAGTCACTCTTGAGTGAGGAGCTTGACAAGTACAATGAGTTCCCTAGGCAGTGACACGTCTACAGGTATAAAGAGGATTTCAAGGCATTTAGATAGAAATGGCAAAAAAATCACTTACAATATGTGTACACAGGGGGAAAAAAAAGCCTTAAGAAAGATCACCTTTACCTGTCTGACAGATTAGCAGTGAATCCTGGCCATATTTCGACAAATGGACAATAAACTCAGATTTCACTCTTCACAGAACTCAAATAACAATTAACTATCTTTAATTTTTTGAGAGCCACGGTCCATGAGGAAAAAAAAAACACACATATAAGCATTTATGGTCTTACTACAGCATTGTCTAATCTGTTTACACGTTTCAAAAAAATCTTTTCTTTAAATACTACCTAAACTGTAGATTAGTAGTCTAAGGAGATCTTGATTTGAGGGAAAAAACACAAATATACAAAAGAACAGAAAATCTCTGTGGCCAAACATCACATCTTCCTCTGCGTAACCTCCTCTGAACAAAGTCATGACCCACAACCCTCAGCACAATCACCACTGGGCAAATATACAGGGAGCTGTCTCTGTTCATGACATGGCTGTGTCAGGCCTTCTGGCTCTGGTCTCATGGTTATATGTCATGTAGTTATTATACAGAGATTAAAAGAGGGTGAAGAGAGACAAAATTATCTGACAGGAAACTGCTAACCAGAAAACAACATAACAAATCTACCACCAACATTCTGCACATTGCAAATTAAATGGAAGCTTCTGGAAGTACACAAAGGCTTCTTGTTTCCTTGTGGTGTAAAAGGAGGTAGCACACAGAGGAGATTAATCAGTTGACTGTATTATCGTAATGAAGGTCAGAGAGCTCTCTGAAGACTGCAGTCAAATGCTCATTAACCTCCAAAAGTTGGAAAAGAGCTATGAAGGAATTCTGGAAATGCTGAATTTGCTTTCCAGTTATTGACAAATTTTAGGCCAACTCGTATGATGCCAACCCTGCCAGAGAGAGAATGTACATCTATGAAATCCAACACATACCAGGTCATTCTGGCCAAAAACCTGTTTCCCTCTGCCAAGAAGCGCAAACTTGGCTTAAATTCTAGTATGGAAATGATCCAAAGTATTTACCCAAATGGATAAATTCAAAAGGAAATGGTTAACTACACACCAAAACAACTATTATCAATTCATCATCTCTATATCCGGACCTCAATCCAATCAATATTTGTAGTCTGAAGTTAAGAAAGCAGCTCATGAATAAAAATCTAAAAATCTGAATGACCTAGAGAAATTCTGCCAGTGGGAATGGTCAAAATCCCCACTCAGAAGTGCCAAAATCTCATAAAACACTACAGGTAGCAGTCAGTGTAATCCATGCCAGAAGAGGATTTACAATATACTAATTACAGATATGTGAATAAAGGTGACCTGTGTGTTTTCTGGATTAAAATCCATTATTTGTGAACAATGTGAATTTTCTCTGTGCAATGCCATGAAGATTAACAAAGAACATTCAATTTTTTAAATCCAATATCCTTAATTTGGCCAGGAGTTTGAATAAATATAGATAGCACTGTATATGCATCTCTCAGGGCTTAACGCTGACAGTTCTGCCCTGCATTACTGAATCGAAAGAGTCCCAGTGAATGCTGGTGTGTACGTACATTCGTTAGCAGTAAGACATTTCAGCTGCTTGATTGGTTCTGCCTCTACACACAGTCAAAATGTACCGATCTGCTGTAACCACCACATACCAGTCATACATTTTAAGCCTGTTCACTCACAAATACTGAGGAATGTATGAGCAGTGTTCCATACAGCTTTATCAGCAAGCAGCAGCTTTAAGCAGCTGGAGGAAACCTGGAGAGCTTGATCTCTTTGGTGATATCATTGCTAATGTAACAGCTAAATACATGCATGCGCTGCAGTTTACTCAGGTAGAGTCAATGCAACCTCTGTAATTCCCAGCTACTCAAGTGTCTGAGATAGGAAATGCCACATTATCAGCCTCATTCCTGTTCAGTACTGGGACATGAACTTACGGTCACAACTACCAGCTGCAGCCTTCAGCTCCGTAAAATGTCCTACTCAGTAAGCTGGGACTCCCCAGATCTCCAGATGGCAGTAACAAATAGGTTTGTGGGCCCGCTCAACGGATGGTAGTAATGTTACATAACTAATTACGATACCTCAATCTCTTGACCTGAACTTCTGCGGTGGCCCTCCCCAGCTCAAAGCCCTACACGCAGGGGAATTACACATGACGACGTGACGGCTATCCTGTTACATCAGAGGGGCCGCCATTCAAAAGGGGGGGGGGGGGGGGGGGGGGGGATGAGAGGTGGTAATTAAGCGCTGGCCGAGCTTACAGAGAGCGGCCCTCGAATCGGCCTCCGGCAGGAACCGAGCACAGTGGTAAACATCCTGCACGTGTGGCGAGCGGCGACCAATCGGAAATTTCAGCGCGGCTCAATTGCGGTCCCCCGCTGAGCCGGGCTGCAGGACTGTGAGGGGCTCTCTGATCTGAGATCAGCGCTGAGAGGGTTCAGAGGCTTGTTGAAAGGGCTCCAGTTCGAGAGTGTGGGTTTAGTGCACGCGATCATGAGATCGAAGGGGTGGTTTCGTCTGCCGCTGTGAACGACCACGCTGAAAATAATGAACAAGGCAATCAGTGCCAATTGTTCTGACAATACAGATGTAAAAAATTAAAAAAGGCACACCCACTGCCTGACTGAGATAAAGAATAACACGTCAAGAAGGTATATTTTTCATGTTAAACGAATAAAGTTTTCATCTGTGTGTCTATATATGGTTTCCAAGTCTAATTTTACATTATCAGTTTATGCTCCGACTGTTATGAGCCAAAACATAAAAAAAAAAAAAAAAATACAAAAATACAGTCAAGCAAAGGACTACCACAAACAGATTTCCACATGTCTGATCGTAGTTATGCATTATTAATGCAATGTTATTTAATTCTGAAAACAGAAAACAGGCTTTTGGGATTAATCTAATGCTAATTCATAAAAACAAAAGAGAGTGAAAGAAGGAGATTCTAATGCACACAGACGTTTCCTGAAAGACTGCAGCGCTGCAACTCTTCCCTGGAAGTGTGATTTATTTTTCATGGAAAACAGCTGTCAGACCCAGACCTTATATCATACATTTCCGTGGGACAGGCCTCTGACAGACACAGGTTATGTGGCTTTGAGGCTTGAGCGGTCACAGGCATAGAGTGAATATCGATCCCACTGGATACACTTCCAGTGCTCTGAGATAGGGGTATTGGGAAGGAGCAGCAGTTAAATCTTCTGTGCACTCCATGGCTGCAGACCACAGCACAGGCTGACTAATTTGCTGGTTAATTAAACAGAAAGATATGTCACAAAGGGCAACAGGAAGGAAACATGCCCTTTTTGAACCACCGAGTCTATTAATAATGGGGGAGGATCAAGTGAATGAGTGTGAAAAATTGACAGTCACTTAGCAGATGTATATGTTAGCATGACGCCTCATATGCAGGGAACAAACAGACATGCAAGCCTGTTTAAATACAGCTGAACAGCTACCAGTTTCAAAGTACTCTTTAAATCCTAGAAATACAATTACTTGGCTGCTTCCCTTTAGAGACTGACACTGGACTGATTTGGTCTACTTCATATAAGAGACCCCTTTGAATAATTCCAACTTCACTAGGTAAAACACAAGACATTTATGCACTAAGTATTCAGATGGGAACATTTTTTTCCCTTCCAAGCTCACTCCGTGATGAGTCCATTCAGCGGACTGGCAACGGATCCTCCGAAGCCAGTGTTCCTGTTTATTTATTTATTTGGCCCAGCTGTCTGCACCTTCAGTGGCGCTGACAGGAAGATTAAACCTTCCAGGAGCTGGCTGGGGTGGAGGGGGGAGGGGCTTCTCTTGGGACCAGACCACCTGACTGCCACTCCACTGGCAAAGAGATGGACAAGCAAAACAGAGGGAGAGAAGGAGGGAAGGAGAGAGAGAGAGAGAGAGAGAGAGAGAGAGAGATAGAGAGGCAGGGAGAGGGAGGGAGAGACAGAGGGAGAGGTAGACAGAAAGAGAGAGAAGGAGAGGTAGACAGAGAGGGAGAGAGAGAGGGTGAGGGAGACAGAAATAGAGGCGAAGGAAGACATGTACAGCACAATCTTCCTTTCGGTTTCTCTAACGCCTTGAGACTCATCACGTCTTTATTTGCCCCCGTTTTCATGAGACCATGTGCTGTTAGACAAAAACAACACTGCCAGGCCTAACGATCTGTGACTCCAAAACGCATCACACATCATATAATACCACTACAGAAAAACAATGTGCAACAACAATGTGCAGTAAGGACGTGATTTTGATCCAACAAAATAAAACTGAAAAATGCTTGTACGAGTTAGCGCCATCAACATCGAAAAGCAGTGTAAATCAAGCAGAAAAACTGAAGACATCACTGAAGCATGCCAGCAACATTTGTGCTATAAAACTAGGACAGACAAGAAGGGGTTTCAGCTGAAAATTGAGAAAGCGTTCAGTATTTGGGCAGAAATTACAACACAGCAGCTACAAAGAAGGATACTGAACCCCAGTCCTCCAATTTAAAACAAATTTTGCTAGTATACTTAAACTACTGAATGTCTGCATTTGGTACAATATAGCTAGATGTAGGGACAATAAAAGACTTGAGTCTGTAACTCAGCACCCTGAGCACTCTTAAGCTTGCAAACTTCGTGCATTTACTTTATTATGAGTGACAGATGTTTAACAATGTGTATCTGTTGTTACAGTTTACGGTATACAGCTTCTCTATCTCTCTTATACTGGAGACGGGTAGACTCTTCAAGAAATACCATTAAACAGCAGTTCTCGAAAAGCTACAAACATTTCACAGCATGCATACTGTAAGCCAGCTATTTTATGTTACACAGCTTGCATTCACCCACGTGCCCACTACTCTACAGATGCAATACCATTTGTTGCATTACCTTTTGCTGTGAATGAAGTTTTTTCCCTACGTTTTTTATCATATACATCCTCTTGTATTACAGTCATTTTATGAGACTCTGTAATTTTACAGCATGGTCATTATTCTGTGATTATAATTGGTAAATATTTGGATGCATACTTCTAGCTGTTCAATCTGAGAAGCAGTAGCACAGCTGTACAATTACAAATCATGTCACTGATCAGAGTATGGATAACAACTTACTTCCCAAGCCAGGGTGACTTACATAGCCCCACATGTTTTACCTGAATGGATAAAATATGCTAACATCTGGCTACTAAAACCTGCAATGGCAGTGTTTCATTTGGGATTTCAAAATGCAGCCTTGAAGTTAAGAGCCCAATTCCCTAAATACTATGCTGCAATACGACTACCTGCACTGTGACACCAAGGCCACTCTGTCACTGCTTGGTCCTGTGACTTGGCATGAGCACTGCCGCATAACAGCACTTGAGGCCTATTCTTGTGCATGTCGCGTGTGAACAGCAAAGCCGTAGCGTTCCTTACACAGGTGCTCCACCTCGCACACAGACAAAAATAGCAGTGAAGTAGCAGCAAACCAACAGTGAACCATCACCCTTTTTTTACCCAGCGTGCTTTTCCTCAGCTCGTGATAGAGCAGGCTGGCTGACTGGCTGATCTAGAGTCAGCTAAATGATTTATACCCCGCACATACCAAGCCTGTTCATTACAACCCTTGGCACAGCCAAATCATGACGGATGGGTGACAACTAAGCTATTTTTTTTTTTCCTGACTCACGGAATAGATCCATATCACAACTAATTCATCAAAAGTCAAGTTAGGCTTATTTTTTCCCTTCGAGAAGCCTACAGAAGTGATCTCTAACACATATCAGGCAAGGGCAGTAAGTGTAGACAGGGGCGCGTTTGCATTACGAGGAGTTTCGGCCCGCTCCTGGCACAGAGGTGACCTCTTTTTTTAGGAATGCGCTCTGTATCTACTGGATGCTGATACGCGAAGCCTCCAGAGTCTGGGAGAAGAGGGGGACGGGAATGTCAGAAACCGCAGACACCTGGTCGGGGGCCTGCCGGTGGCTGTGCTAGCGGGGATCGGAATTCCTGGGCGCTGACACCGCTCTCACGCCCGCCCACCTGCTCGCGGATGCTCACACTGGAAAGGGGGGCTGGATTCGGCCTGACGGTCTGTGCTGTGGCGAAATGTTCCGGCGTGTACGACACACTCCTGCCCGGAGCTCCGCGGCCTGCACTGCGCGAGTCTGTCTGCAGGGGCCACAATGCAGTATAGTGGTTAGGACGCAGGACTCGTAATCGAAAGGTTGCCGGTTTGATTCCCCGCTGGGGCACTGCTGCTGTACCCTTGGGCAAAGTACTTAACCCACAATTGCCTTAGTAAATATCTATCAGTATGTATGGGTACCTTTGTAAAAAAAAAACTATAACCGATGTAAGTTGCTCTGGATACGAGCTTCTGCTAAACGCCAGTAATGCAATGCAATGTAACGCACTGCCCTGTGGCGGACATGACAAATCCTTCAGATCTCATGTGAATGTGCGGCGGTGACTGGACACAGACGCGACGCTCTAGGAATAACTGGATTAAGCTAACAGCGACAGGGGAAGGGATTAAATACAAGGCAGTGATGAATCAACATGCATTCCTCTGTGTCTGTTTAATAACCGGATTTCATCCAAACACAGTACCGATGTTTGCCCATAAGGATGTGTAGAGCAGGCCAATATAATGATCTGGAGACAACCAGCTCTTCCACGCTCACCCGATCACCTGAAACACTACCACTTACAGCAATTTCTTATGTCTTAAACTTCTTTTTCCTGTTTTAAAAAAATTCTATTCTAATGGTTTCAAGCACTCGTATCTCTACCATCTAACTTGTACCTTACCTGGCCAGCTATTGAAACCCGGTCATGCAGCGCTTATAATATTGTTGTCTCCTCACATGGCTTTTTGCTTGTGTTGTACTCACAACACAAATTGCTTTGGATAAAAGTGTCTGCCAAATGAGTAAATGTAAATGTAAATGTGTTGCGGTTTAATTTTTTAAACATGACCCTAGCAAGATGTCAGGATATCAATGCTTATGAGATCCAGTTTCAAACACAGACACATGACCGAACTTGGCACGCATGACTGAGGCAATCACCGACATGCCCTTTTTAACTCTTCGCTAACGGAATGTAAACACCCTGTTGTTTTGCAAATGTCAAATGGCGTTATCCACGGATGCAAAGAACCATGAGAACGCTTGACGTCAATCGTGTCTGAAAGGGTGGGGGGGGGGGGGTGGGGCTGACCAGCGAGTGGGTGGTGGTGGTGAGTGGTAATTCGAGCCCTTTCACGCACACCCACTGCATTTGAATGCTCATCCGTTTGCTCTCGGTTGTAGGAAGTGGACACTCTGGCCTAATGTGAAACCAGAGCGAATCAGAGGCAGTCAACTGCTCAGTCTGTGCCAGAGAAGGCTCTGTAATATCTCTCTATAGCAAACACGCTGGCCAGGAGGTTCTTGTAGGTAGATGTTGCCTTTGTGACCCTCCAATAAATCCACCAAACAAAAATTCACTCCTGTAGCACTGCTTTCTTATCTCATTTCCCCAATACTGTTAAAACGCGTTACAACTTAAGTGTCTGAAAAATCTTGCTGGACGTGTAATACACTGGATTTTTATGCTAGTGAACAATTAGTAAGTAGTAATAAGGGCATTTTGAATGGCATGATTTTTTAAATGACAGTTCCTGTTATTTGGCCCTGGCTGCATGGGGGCGCGATGTTATCTAGCTGAACTGTGCTGGTACAGTCGTATGGAACAGAGTATATACAAAGCAGAGCTGTATCTGATAATCCTGCATTTTTGATGGTCCTAGTTTTTCCAACAAAATAACCACCATACCCTTTGCGAGATCTTGTCGCAATGACAATAAACAATTTTAAGTTGTGTACTTTCATATTGGAATCTGTTGTTAAAAACAGGAGCTATGCCATTTATCTCTAGGATAGCAAGAGGATAGGATTTAACCTACTGGAAAACAAACAAAACCCAATCTCATTCTAAGAGACAGATCAGAGGGTGACAGTCTACTTAAGGCCACAATGCCACGTGTGAAAAGGCTCTGAGTGAAGTCGTCCAGCACTGGGGACACGCCCTCTATACAGCCCGGTGCCCTGCAACCAAACCCAGCTGTCAGGCTTGTGGGAGGAATGAAGTCAACCTGCAACAGCAAACTGCTCATTACCCTGCCCTAGTCCCCCCTGCTACTACTCACTAAGGAGAAGTTCCTGCCCCACCAGCTGTGTGGTCTCCTATCTGAGCCCCATTAAGCCTGACCGTTCAACAATGGAGCAGTGTTCCAAACCGAAGCATATTAGAGCGTCCGTCGTTAAAATTTTTAAAACTAGCTGAGAGCAAGTATGAGTGACTACCCTTATCTACATGCACATTTATACCCCAAACCCCCCTTTCAAAATCTGTAGAGAATTCTGTGGTCTCCCCTGGGAATCACTGGAACCCCAGAGCATCTCTAAATCTGAATGCATTATATTTCATCCAGTATTAACCAGTTCCACATCTAGCGTTAAACACAATACATTATAGATATCCTGAAATATTCATAACCAAAGATTCAAAACATGAAAAAAAAACGTTACAGTGAACTTTGAGTGCCTTTCAGACAAGGGAAAGTATCACAAATATCACTGAAGAATATCACATGCTGTATACTATATACTAGTATATTGTTAATAGCAGGGTTGTTTTGCCCGAAATAACTCCTATTGATATGTCATAATCATCATTTCATCATTTGCTTTAGAAGGGCTTTCTGAAGAGGAGTATGCCAACACAGAGAACAATACTAAAACAAACTCTAGATAAAATGAATGCAAACCATGTCAGGTAAGTAGAACGTCAGTAAAATCACCCTGTATGCGTTTTCCCCCCATTTCTGGCATTTCTAAGATTTTTTGTTATTTTCACACTTTGTTATTTTGTTTTACTTATTCACTCTAGGGATGGGGTTGGAATATTTATTAAGAGAGGTCACATAACTCTCCCTAAACATTTAGGCTATGCCAAGCTTCTAGAGGAAACAGCACAAAACTGGCTCAGCAAAACCAGCTCTTTGTTTTGTATGTAAATAGCCTCTCTGCACAGACAGAGTGAGCAAAACAGAAGTGAAAGAGAAGTAGAGAGAGGGGAAGGGGAGGGAGGGAGAGGGAGGGAGAGCGAGCAAACAGATTCTGACTCTCCCCATTCAGGGAACAGCAACAGATACTGCCCGTGGGCTACAATGTGATATGGATGCCACAATTTCACTTTCCTTGGTTCCGCTGTAGTATATCTTAGCAAATTTACAAGTTAAATTCACCAAAAAATGCACACTGACACGCTGCAGGAGTCAGGATACGTGTGCAAAAGACGACAGTATTCTGTCGTTTTTTCAAGGTCAGTCACGCGAAAATGTGCTGAGTCATGAGAACACTAGCTGCTGGCTGCACTTACTTCATGGCTTTAAAAGTTAAGCTTTGTTTTCAGTTCAGGCATGCGTGGTATACAAGAGGTTATAAAATTGTTTACAACAGACCTGGACAATTGTGAAAGGCCTCGAAATCCACCAAGTCTCAGTCAGTCAGGTTCATCATCAAAACATTCTAAAACATTGACACGTACCGACAAATTTTGCCTGACCTGTTGTTACATAAGCACTAGGAGAACCATGGATGTGGAGAATCTTTCAGACATGTTATCTGCCCGTATGTTAACTAGCAAAACCTGCCATTGGGCCCTCAGACCCTAGTCTTGATGGGTAGCATCATTCATGAATGCAGAAGTGACGAGTATAATTAACGAAGAGAAATGCAGTATGCAGTGTAATGTAGCCCTGAACTCTCACTGAGAATCACAAATCTGCATTGCAGTGAAACCCAGGCTGAATCACTGGTTTGAATTAAAGCACAGCACTGATAAGGGCATGACTAGAACCGTACTTCAATGAAACCACTTAACTGAGCTATCCTTCTCAGAAGTCAGAGCCTTAGCAGTTACAAATCAAAACAGCAGGAGTAGTTAACTCAAGAACTAGGCATAATAAAGCAAACTGCTGGACTGTGAAATGCTTCGAAAACAGGCCAGTGAAAAACAAGCACATGCGTGCCTAACAAAGATCCCTGACATTTACCACTGGCTCGTTTACACCGTTTCCCCTCGATTGCTTATGCATAATTGTGCATGGCCACTTTGGCTCAGTTAACTGGGCGCCCACATGAATGCAAGGTATTACAGCCCAACTCGCAAAATATTTATTCACTCTGGCAAAGGCAGTAACCAACATATGCTATCCAAGTATCCAGCATGTTTCCGGACACCAAGACAAGCAGTTGCTTCGGTTTTTGTGACATGCACCTCTAATAAAAACTGCTACAGCACTCGGGCTAAGAGGAGATTATAGGAATCCAATAGCGCGTCATCCTCAGCTTCCCTCGAGTCTGTCGAGTGCTGTGGTTGGAAGCTGCGGCCAGAGCTGATGTAATGCAGGGTGCAGCAGAAGCGGTTTTATGTTCAATAATTTACTATTCACAGACAGCCCGACTCCTAACAGGGGCTTAATCAATCTGTGCGAGCGCCAGAGGGGATGACGAATGCGTCACACACGCTGTCACAGGGATTCCCCCTGGGCTCCTTCACTGTACTTTCCGTTCAAATCCATCTCAAGAGAAGGGAAATCCGCTTCACCACTGACTGCACCGAGGTGAGACAGAACCTTGACAGGCCTAGATGTCGACACATACCGACCAAACCTGCCAGAACCTCCATCCCCTCCCAGCTATGCAAATAATAAACTTCATTCCTCTCCGGGTAAACCAAACCAATTAAGCCACCTGTTTACAACAGGGATTTCAAAGGCCTGTTTTGAAACATGAATAGCAATACCCAGAAGGGAAAGGGAACCAATAGGAATTGAAGAAGGTGACATGTGATGCATTTTATTCTTACAGTATCATGGCTTCTTGATCTTGGTATAGTTTGCTTACATTGACTAAGTTTATTCTTTCTTTTTCATATTATTAAGGCTGAATATATTTTCAGCAAACAAACACTGATTGGTTGATTTATTGATTAATTGATTGGCACAAGATGAAAAATACCCCACATAACATAGCATAATGTGGTTCCCTAACATCTTAATATACCAATATTTTTTTTTTTCTTTTTCTGGAGTGCAACTTCATGGTGGGCTCGTTACTGCCCCCGTTTTCCACTCATTAAATTCGTTGGCAAACCACAGCTTTTGCACGGCAGAAAATATTTCAGTCGTCAGAAAGAGCAGCATGTCCTCTCCCACTGCACTGCCATTTCTCACAGCGGGGCACTCAAATGACTTTCTGATGACCCGCACTTTAGCACGGCGGAGCCGCAGATGATACATGGGAGGTCGGGGCCAGGGGGGCCAGGGGGGCCATGAGGCGTGCGGAGAGGGGCAGGGCATCCGGCCTGCCACACCCCGGCCTTCTGCTCCATTACTCCCATCTCCTGCGCCGTCCAAATCCGCACTGGCAGGGCAGGCTCTCTGGAAACAAAGGCTGGAAATCACCGATTTGTCCTTAGGCTGCGCGATGGAATTTCGCTTGCGAAAAACAAAAATCGATGAAAGGCCTTTGGAAACACACAGAGTGCACAGAAGTCCCTAACATTTTAGGGTACAATGCACGGCTACAGCCTGTTTGTTCGAATAATTGATGAAATCCTCTCCTGAACTTTTAATTTGAGTCTGAGGATGCACAGTTTAGCCATGTGGCCACAAACGGAGTTCTGAAGTACAGATTAAGCGAGTGGTCACATGCTATTCTGCACCACTCTGCTACAGCCACAGAGATGCTAGGTCAGTGAAACTGAAGCCCCTTTACGCCAAAAATTAGATAAATATCCTTATGTCACTGTTGCTAGTTCCCATAAGCCTTTTGCTGTTAGCGAATCTGCAGGTCCTTAGCTATTCCGACATGTTACTTAATTCATATTTATAATTAATAAAGAATTTAATTGTAAAATAAAGATAACAGAAATAAGTTCTGAGTCTGACAGTTTCAGGGAGATTTGTCCTTTCCCTCTGTTTCCAATGCGAGGAGAACATTTCATTCCGCTGCCCGATTTGACGTCTGTTTCCCTCCGGGCTCTGATAGTGTTACCTTCCAATAACTGTCAACACACAGAAAAGTAGAAACCAGAAGAAGTGAGATAGTTAAAAAGAGACTGCCATTATGCTCAAAAAAATGCAACAATAAAAAAGTAGTGCTGACACAGCACTGAAAATTTGATTGTTATTAGGCAGTTAGTACACTGTATTCCACCAGTCTATTTAGGCATTATCAGTCCATCAATCAGGTTAGTTTTACTGGGATTTACTTGCATGCTGTGACTTGTTTAATTTCTCAGGCAATGAAACAAGACAGCAGCAAGATACTGCAGAATGGAGGAATGCACTCACACAAGAAGAAGTCGAGCTCAGAAAATGACTTGGTCAAAGGCTGCATCGAAGAGTAGCGCTCGGTACAACTAAGGACTTAACAAATAACCCAGTAGCAGTAGGCTGAGGATGAACAAAACACTTCACAAGTAAACACAGAGCCGAGAAGAAAGCTTATCAGATCCCGACACACTGCACGGCTTCCGTTTCAACTGAATCCTTTGCTTTCTAATCGTGTTTAAATTCACTGTACATTTAGCTGCTTGGCTGCAAATCAGTGTTGACTTTCAGTTCCCCCTCAGAGTGCAAGACGTTTACATATGATGGACTCCCTGCTGAGGCGATGCTCTGCCAAGACCACATCAAGTACAGCGGTCATATTCATTCTTCATATTCAGTTCGGACAGGAAACTTTGCTTTGAAATACAGTTGTGAATGGCGAATGGTAGCTGTGCGAAGGTTTCACACTATTTTACCTGCTGTAGTCAAACACCTGGAGAGAGTGCCATTGCCTGCCTATGCTCATAAGTAAAAACACTACTGCCTACACACCGCCGTTGAGGCAATCCATTCAATGAATTTCATGACTTATTATTGCTTCAACACCAAAGCCCTGTCCTGAAGGACAAATATAGCAAAGAAACAGACAGGCTGGTACAGGTATAAGCAAAGATGAATCTGGTTAATACCACCTCACTTCATTTCCCAACCATCTTTAAGCCCAGTAAACCATTTGTTTTCAACTTCGGAGTAGCAAGTTATATCTTTGCTCTTTAGGTGTACAAACTAATTAATTTCACCAGTAAAGCCATAATTAGCTGCAGAAATATGTGAACAGCCAGCCAAAGCTGGCAGGGCAGTGTTGTGAAGTAACACTCCAGGGATATTATCAGCTACACTGACATCAAAATCAGTGTCCACTGTGATATACATGGATGACACAGATGCAAGAGGTACTCTAAATGTTGCACTAAGGGGTCTCATTTTAGCCTGTTATGGGTTGAGGCAATATTGCTTCAAAGTTTAAGTTTCAAAAATTAGGAGTAAATGCTTATACTGTTATCTTTCTAACAAACTCATTAAAACCAGCATAAAACCGTTTCTTGTATAGGCCAACAGTTGCTTGTTTTATCACTTTGCACTTATGATTTGGTGTAATCTGATTATGATTTAGCCTAGCTGATCTCTCACTTGTCCATGCAACTCAAATGATCCCCCGTACTTCCGATTGTAAGTCACTGTGCATTTCTCCTGTCCCATTGATTTCTTAAGTCTGCTCTTAATGCTAAAAGCAAGCCTTTCAGAAGATCAGCATCAATATACAGACAAATATAGCAGGCCTGGATTTGTAAGTATTGATACATGTCAACTTGTGAATCAACA
The DNA here is from genome assembly GCF_013368585.1 of Megalops cyprinoides. NCBI lineage: Eukaryota > Metazoa > Chordata > Actinopteri > Elopiformes > Megalopidae > Megalops > Megalops cyprinoides. The sequence continues at coordinate 15,400,652 of NC_050603.1, forward strand.
TTATGTGGAGGAACAGCAATGATAGGAACAGCTGTTTCATTAAATTGTTACAGCGCAGATTCTGGCATTGCATGCAAGCAAGATGACAGGTGCCTACAACCGTTTTATACTACAAGAGTGAAATAATTCAGGATATATCACCGAGCTTAGAAGGTTCTCCACAAAATACCCTTTCATATGTTCTCTCAACACACTTCCTACAATAATTTCACATCATTCTCTCCATTTCACACTACTCTTTAATTGCACAATAACAGGTTTTGGCATTTCATTCCACTCACGTGCACTTTGATCTGGGGATGCAGCAAAACAGTTTAATCTCAGCAATGACTTTGCATGTGGAATTGGCTGAATTATTACATGTGTATTGTGTCTCCCAACTAGTAGACCTCATTGTCTGTCCTTGAATGGGTGCTGAGAGATCAGTTTGCATTCTATGACATTGGAGAATCTTTCTCTAGGAAGAAAATGATACGCTAGAAACTGTAGAGTATTTGGGATAAAGTCTTGTGAGTTTTACAAAAATTAGATTGAGAGGAGAACTACTCCAGGTCACTGGAGTTCTTAGCAAGAGTGCAGGGAACACAACACTAGCTGACATGTAATACCAAGAAACTACCTGTGAAGGACATATAGTTCCAAGATCTACTAGGCGACAGCTAGTTCTATCATCTACTGTGTAACGGGCATCTTGCCCAACTTTGATTTTGGCAGAGGAGCCAAAAGGTCACTTTGGGAATCTGGGAGTTCTTTTTTCTTTTACTTTGCTCAATACTCCATACAGTAAATGCTGATCAGCATATCAAAATGTATTTTCTTCTTCAGTGTCGCACTGCAGGCTGCAAGCAAAAGCACTTTTCCCCCTACCAAAGAGGCCAGGGAGGTGTGACATAAGGTACTTCCATATTCATGTGCACCAATCTCCATTTTGCTTACCCATCAGCCTTTGCAAAGCCCCTTTCTTGTTCTAACAGCGGCTCGGTTTTCCATAGTGAAAGATGTAGGTTAGTGACATGTGACACGGCATACAATGTGCTGGCGGAAAAACCACAAGAGCCTTTCCGTGCAAATGTGGGTAAGAAGAGATGAAGGAAGGTGTGTAGAGGGGAGATGAGGATGAGGAGGAGGTGAACATAGAGGAAACAGGATAAAGAGAAGGCAGATGAGAGGGAGATGGAGGAAACAGAAGACATCACTAAGACTCATTTCCTTTGGGGGGCTGGGGTTCTCCTGATAACCAGTACTTCCCATCTTAACTACCAATCAGTGGATTAAAACTGACACTGAAACCTCAAACAGGTACTATATTTATATTCATATCCAAATTCTATTCAGTTAGTCTCTGACTAACTACATGGGGCTACTCATTCTTCTAATTCACACATCTTGTCTGGGTAACACTTATAGCTCCACTCACCTTCGTCCTTATTGGACACTTACCACACATATTTCACTCTGACTGAGCACTCTGCTGCCTGAGATAGTGGACCAAATCTGCTCCACCAATATGCCTCCTCCCATCTACGTTGGACGTTGGATCAAATTTACAAATGAAGAGAAAATTGGCACAAACAAATTACTGAGGTAAACAACACCCACAGACACAAGAGATTTTTGGCTTATTTGTTTGTTTCTTAACCCAAGTAAAAAATCCAGTAGGACACCCTGATTAGGTTACTGAGTCCTGAACACTGACGGTTTTAATGGGTATTTCAGACAGTAGTTGATGACAGAGTTAACTGGGTAAGAGTGGGTAAAAGTGTACAGGCTAATTTGATGTACTGTACCCTCTAATGTGTAGGGCTCACGACTCAGAATTTTGTCAGTCGAATCGGATTTGTCTGTTTAATGCGAAGATTCGACTATTCGTTCCTTTTTTTTCATACAGCCTATCTGGCAATCAGAAAATCCACTGGCATGAGTTTCAGTGATGATTTCGACCACATTAACATAGTCAAATGCAACAGAGTCATGGGAACATATTTTTGAACATTTAATCCTCTCGCGCATACGGTCACACCAGTGTGATTAGCCGTTTAGCATGTATGCTAAAACCAGGGTGATTAGAAAACTAGACTGGAAAAATTCTAGCTAATTTTAGCTTTGAGGAAACAGCGATTTAACATTAAAAATATAGCAAATGCTAACTGAAAACTATGAGAAGCTTAATAACGCTAATGAAAACATAAACGGAACCATGTAACCTACCGCGTACGCTGCATAGCATAAAGGATTAGTTAAGTGCGAAATGGTTAAATTAGCCTTGTAAATGGACTTATTGCCTGCATTATATGTATAGAAAATCTGCCCAGATAATTGCAGAATGGCCCCCGAGCTATGCAACTTACCCGTTTACCCGGTTTGCTATGTTCAATGTTGTTGAATGATGAGAAAATTCTTGCATACAGAGTTTGCATTTAACTTTGTTAGGGTTGTCGAAAATGTTCGAAATGCCGCTATACTTTAGACTTCTTCTGAGACATGGTTATAGCTAGCCTAGTTTACCAACCACTCCACCACAGGTTTCAGCTTCTCTCGTCACTTAACCACCAGTGCATGTTGTCACATGGATTTTTTTTATTTAGCAAGCATGCCAGCTAGCCTTGCTAGTATATAAAAATATATTTATGATTCCTCATTGAAATGTTGTCCCTGTGCATTTTTGTAAGCTTCTATCTGTTTTATCCTGTTTAATGCACAATGACTGAAAAAAACACTGCTTGACTTGAAGAATCTCAGTTGACTGACGGGGCTCCAACAGATGATTCAACTCATCGACTTTCAGGGGGCCGCCCTACTAATGTGTACCATAAACCTGTAACCATGCTAAGAAGGTGGTTCTAATGCACCACCAGAAACTGAAATGATTGTCCTCATTCGGTTGATAACGCATTTGGCTGATGTTCTGTCTAAATTGTCAGTGTTACTTAACAGTAAAAACTGACATATCTCCCTAAAGCATTATTTTTTTTTTCTTGAGTGAAAAATCCAGAGGGGAAATAAACACACCAAGCAGGAACCATTTTATGTTCATATAAATGTACTTTAAAAGTCATTTTAAAAAGTCATTCAGGGTAGCTTGCACACTAGGGTGCAAGCTACCCTAGTGTGCCTATATTGCATTACATCATCTTACCAAGAGCATACAGACACCTCCATTACAGGTGCTGAGCAGATGCTCTTATCAGGAATGAGTAACATATTTTACAGTTCATCCATTACACAGCTAGATACACTAAGGCAACTCACGTTAGGTACCTTGACCAATGGCACAACAGCGTAGCCCCACCTGGGAATCAAAAACGGCAACTGCCAAGTTACGAGCCCTCCTTCTTACCACTGCACCACACTGCTTCCTTTTGTATAGAGGAATGTCAGAATTCATACACAACCAAGTAGAACTGTGACCAGTACTAAAAATCAGCAATATTAAAGCATCAGTCTGTCATTCATAAATACAAATATTTTTGGTTTACAACCATAGTAAGATCATTCCTTGGCAAGTGTGCTATGTTGGCATCCAACACAATTAAAATTGAGTATACTAAAACTGGGGTTCTCTTTTTTTTTTTATTACCTAGTGACTGATTTCAATTACACATTTACAGCAAAACAGTGGCATCATGCTTTACCACTCAGGCTTTCTGTGAAGCTCTTTGCAGAAACAGACAAAGCAGGATGTCTGCCTACTGTAAGTCAGTGAATAGTATGGCTAGAAAAGCTTTTTGTGAAGAGGAAGCATCCGTGTACAGCTGGTCATGGAGCACATAGATATACACACCATTGTGCTGTGCTAAGAGGAACCAATTGGTTCCTGGGGAAGTGGCAGTCTGTTAAAACCAGTGTTTACAGACGCTGATAGATTGTTAGACACCTTCATAGTGGAGGAGGAGCCTGCTGTAACCAATCCCGGCGGCCTTGTATTGATAGCAGGGCAACTAATTGCATTTAAAATGCAAATGACTTCCTGTTCATCTTCTTAAAATGGCAATGTCTGACATGTAAACTAATGAATACCACCCATACATTCCACCAGAAATGTGGAGGTTGACATCTTAAAATATGCATGCCTTGAAAGCCACACCCGCAGAGCTGATTTAAAGGTATTTTTCAGGTTTTGAAAAAGGAACAATTAACTGAATCTCTTTTTTTATCCTGCAGTGATGCAAAGGCACCATTTCAGCAAAACGGTAAGGGAACATGACCTGTAACCAGGTCGTGGTTTCTAATCTTGGATGCAGCACTGACACGGTACCCTTGTGTGAGAATACTTCAACAACTCGAGAAAAATGTCCTGCTGTACTAATGAGCAATGTGTAAAAAGGTAAGCTAAGCTATGGCAATTCCTTCAGCATAAGGGCATCAACAATGCAATTAAACAATGCAATATGCAAGTTATCCTCAACACTGCCAGGGCTGAGGAGGCATGCAACAAGCATCAAACTGAAATTTAATGAACTGATACAATGGAAAGGGTATCAAAGGATCCTGCCGTTACTTCACAAGTCAAAGGACTGTGAACGACCGCGTGTAACTGATTTGAATTGTAAATAGCGAGGAGTGGATCTCATATCTGCATCTGAAGAGCAGAGACTGCAGGCCAACAGCAGGAAGCACTTACAGGGCATATCAGCCATGACTGGTCAGTCAAAGAGGTCACTCCTTGCTTACAGATATGGAAATGAGGACAGATATAGGTCAACAGGTTACTGCTGTTTGGCCCTGAAAAAAAGCCATCAGTCATTAAGAGTGGAACAATGGTGTCAAACAAGTAACATCCTAAAAGAGGGGCATTTTAAACACACTATCTGATGAAATTCAAAACCTACAAAATCTGAAATATCCAAACCCATTATCTGTAAAACTGAAAATAATGGATGGCTGTTTGTTGTCTTCACAATATAGCACTAGGAAACGAGTGAGGAATTTCAGGATTCTAAGTATAGGTTGTGGTAACAGCAAATAAATACATTCTCTCAGCTGAAGCAGCACACTGATTTTTTTCATGATCTTCAACATTCCAAAGAGGGGCTGTGTTTAAGCATGTAAAAGGATAGCTATCAAAACTGAGTATAGTGTCTACAAAAAATCTGCCTGGAACATTTATTGTTCTGTCCCACAGGGGTCTTGCATGCATTAGGAAGAACCTATAGCTCAGCATCTGATATCGAGTTTAAATGGTGTCGTGATTTATTTACAGAAGCCAGAGCACAGATCACAAATACGGCAACACTTAAGTAGTTCAAAAGGTTTCAGAAAGTGTCCAATTCTATTTCACAGGTAACCTACAAAATCAAGTTTTACAAAAGTATGCAAATAGATCAAAATGATTATGAAAATATTTTTGTCTCTAAAACTTTTAAAAGAACACAACACTTCACTGAATTGGTTTGCTTTAGCAAATGCAAAAATAGACATACACAGACAGACAAACAGACACACACACACACACACAAACACACACACACGTGTGCGTATATAACACACCAACCACAATGAATACCATATTGAGGCTAACATCAGTGTGTCAAATTGTCAACTATAACAACTTGGCCTTGAAGACATTTCTCAATGGAAATATCACAGGTCATTTGACAATGTTGCCACAAGAGATAGATTTACTGTATACTGTTTACTGTACACTCGATGTAAAACATGGGACTCTACAGATTTAAGCAAATCTAGACCAATTTTTTTTTCAAAAATTGTCATTTACAAAGCAGACATAAGAGGAAACGCATCACTAATCGCGAGCCAATCACCACTGACTTCCCAAATTCGACTGACAAATGCATATCGATACGTTATACGAGAATGGCTTCTTAATGTACAGTCGTACAAAAAATGTAGTGTATGAAAGTAAGACTCTCGAATTAAACGTTTTCAAGCGTGAATCACCAAACTCAATGTTGAAAACATTCATATGTTTTCCGTACTCCTTCTTTAAACTAAAAACAGAACAATACGTCCATAAGATACACGGTAACACCGGGGGGCGTGGAAGGGGTAATCTCGTAAATCTGTACTCGACACCCTACATCCATTTTGTAATGGACGCTCACGTGTAAATGCAGCACTCCTCTAAAGCAACATATTAGTGTACACTTTTCCTCCTAGCTTTGTGTATCAACAGGGTGGCGAGTGTCAACAACTGTGGTAGTTACTTCTTCAGCTAAAATGACGGATCAGCGGGTATACAGGTGGTCACTGCTATAGGGATATTATGCAACGAAACAGCAAGGAAACTGTAAAGTTGTAAAGCCGTTTCCCTCACCGTCCTTCCTAATCTCCAGATATCCGCGGAAGGAAGGCACATCGACACACGCATCATACAAGTCTCCTGTAACACACGTTGCCCTCACAACAGCATTACCGAGCGTCCCGTTTAGGGCAAGCGATCTGCCTTGATGCGTTTCTGTGGCGAGACACAGCTATGGCCATTTTGACATCGAAATTGTGCTACTTTACACCAAGCATACTGTTTGTATGCACATCTTGTCTAATCCACATGGCGTTTAGCGCACGTAGCTGGCTGGCTAGCTTGGATATTAAGCACCGAAGGCCCAAGCGACCATGTTCCTAGCTAGGTAGTGGCTGCGATTCCCGTTATCTATGAAGCTGTGCAACACAGTAGCTGTGCCAGCCAACTAATTCGCAAATTAACTAGCAAGCCTATATAACATACGATGACAAAGAATGTTACGAATGACTGTTTAGCTTTGATTCAATCCATTATAAGAAAGCTGGCTGTTTTTAGAGAACTCACTTCAGAATTATACTGTCCATACGCAGCTTCAAGGCTGACTAGCTAGTTAGCGAAGTGGTAACACATTTGTAACGGGGAAATGTCGATAGCTAGGTCTTTGCGCGCATTATGTTAATCTAAAGGAGTTGTGTGCTTACCTTGACTTTCTGTAGCGGGGTGAATCGCAAGTCATGCACAAAGGGGTTTCTAAACGGGGGAGCCAGCTCCTTCCCATCCCCATCCACAGTTGAGCACCGTCTGCTGTTGGTCAACCTCATCTTCACACCCGAGGAAATTTAGTAGTAAAAAAGAAAGGGGAACAGAACACAAGCTGTGGCGGTTTACTGCTGTCTCCACCGCGCAATTATTCTCTCTTTGCGCAATTTTCTGTTTGGTCGTTCTCCAGCCGTTTTGTCGGCGAGAACTGGTGTGATCAAGCGAGGATCATCCAGCGATTTGAATTCGGCGATAGTTTTCCGCTAACGCTAAAATGGTCCGCGTTGGATGCGTTGGGCTGAAGACAAACAGGATCCACTAATGTTCCTCAACCACGCATGCGTTCTCTGCTCTCCACGCTGACATCACTAGAGGTGAGCGGCTGCTTGATACTGTACAGTACCATGGACTGATAATAGATGCATGGCCATCGGACGGCTACAGCAAATAAGCAACAGAAAACTAGTTCTTTCCCTGCTCAGTTGAAATGATGGAAGAAGGCAGACACACCGTACTCAATATCAGCTGTCAGCATGTATCCTACGAATGGTACATGAATTAACTGACGTCAAGCTTTAGTCACAAAAATGGAAGTTTTTCGATGACTGTACAGTCCATTTTAGTCACTCAATTGTAACCTCAGCACGATCGCACCGATACAACAGTTATTGCATTCCTGCCATGTTCAGTGACACATATTGAGTAATCTGTTATTTATTTATTTTTTTTTATCGTCACCCGATATTTTGCCAGTGGTTCTTGCTGGACTGCATTACCTGATTCAATAACCAGCAGATGATTCCAAGTGACAATACGTTCAGGAGCGCAGATCTCGGGAAGCTAAATCTCGCGTTTTTATCCATGCAAGCATACTTTGTTACGTCCGTTTTCGTCTTAAAGCGCGAGTGTCAACTGGCAGACCAACAGCATCACCCAGAAATGTTTTCAGTAAGGACATCTAGGCCCCCGAAATCACCATTAAACCATCATCTCCGGCGGCAACCTGTAGCGGACATGTATGGAAACAACGCCACCTCCTGGATTGAATTTGTAATCTCTATGCCAGCCTCAACAACGAAGGATCGATGAAGCAAATTAAAACGTTGTAACTTATCATCATACATGGAAGTTGTAGTAATTAATGATAACGTTAAATGCACCAGTAAAATTAAATGTCCAAAACGTTTACATCTTACCCCTAGTGTTTGGCTGAACAAAATCGCTCTTCTGTCAGAGAAACTGGTGACTGTCTGTAGAAATGGTTGGTGAGAGCTGTTATACTTGACTGCTTGACATTTCCATCTCAGTTGTGTTGGAATTTGTTACTCATCTGTAGGAAGAGTAATATAAAATGCAAATGCATATGTGAAATTCGAATGCATTTCAAAACTGATTGATTTAGCTAGGGGATGTTCACATGGTATGTATGTCTTATTATTAAACAAGATTTTTCAACTTTATATTTCAAAGCTAGTTCATTTCTCTTTGACATGTCATTTCCTGAGTATCAGACTGTGTCTGTTTTCCAGCTTCTAGCAATGAGGGTGATCACAAACATGAATAAAATAAATAGATGCAGTGTTTATCTTGTCTGGTGTTCTATCCTGCACTCTATCTATGCATCACCAAAATAATCTGCATCCAGTATCTCTCCCCCTTGGGTAAGTGTCATCTGTAGGTCTTTTAAGAAAAAAGTAAGTGCTTCTCATGTTGAAAATGGCAACCAACTCTTGTGAATTTGGAAAAGTAAGTAATGATATTAGTATTCCAAGGAGAGTAGACATTCAAATTTATGGTTGATTGTGATATTCTGCGGACTCCCATCATAATTCTTCAAAAAAATTGGAGTTACTCCACCAACCATATTTTTATGAAAGCTCAAAATGCTTTCCTACACACTCCCCCCTTTCTGTCATCAGATGTTTTTTAGATGCACAAAACAAATAAATAACATGAATTATCATAAGGGTGCTTCTCAAGTCCTGCCAAAAATGAGGTCAGAGATAAGTGCCTTTCCATTCAGAAGGCAGCTATTTCCTGTGCCATTTGATCCGCCCTTTAATTTGTGCCTACATTCCTTACACTATGTCTGAATTGTTTATGGTTGTTTTTGGTTGTGTGGACATTCAAACATTTCAGTTATGCAGCATTCTTGGATATAAACAGCTTCTTATAACCATTTAGACCCCCATGCCCCCACTCCTGAGTTGACACACCTGAGTTGACAATGGTGAAGGGGACAGGGAGGGACAAAAAGTATAAAAGTCTGGGACACTTTTTTTTTTGTTTGTTTTACATTGCCAGTTTGCGGCATCAGCCCAAGAGCAACATTTTCCATTTGCAGACAGATTTGCAGCTCACTGTTTAGTCAGCAGCTGCTATAGCATTTGCATTCTAGTGCAGCTTTCTCTGCGATTTGCTGCTTCCACCAGATCAGCTTGCAGATGGCTTCATCGACCCCTATGGTTGCAGATATTTACATTTAAATGATTGCATTTTAAGGCTGATGGGTTTGCATAACAAGCAAGGTCTATCCACAGTGGAAATGGGTTTTGTCTGCAGCTTGTCCGCCAGCCACTTTCGGCACCTATCTTTATACAAATTCATTTCCAAACCATGTACATGCATTACAACTTACACAAATAACACAGTAGACAATGGTAAGCGATTTAATAACTCAGTAACCTCTAGACAAAGTATATTCCTTTATTCCTGTGTCATTTCTGTCTTGTCTTTGACATTGCAAGATTCTGAGTGCCTGGGTATTTGCAGACTGGCTAGAACGGGCGGGGCAGCTGACACCAAAATAAGCCCCTCACCTTGCTCATATTTCCATTATAAGGTATTGAAACAGCCCTTAATATGGAAGTGGTGACACTTTCAACTCTCAAAGTGAGTCAAACATAATGAATGAGGGGGGTGTTTGGGACCCGGCCATTCACTGTCAAGGGCACCAGTGGACTTTAATGAATGAATTACCATCTTATTACAAACTGAAGCAATACATTGACCAACACTGAAGCTTGACTTCAGATAGATCTGAATGGAATAGTGCCTGTAGCATAAATACTCTACTCCATCAAATATGCGTGTATCGCAAAGCATTGACTCACTGCAAGCACGTGTCATTCTATAAAGTAGCAGAAATCATTGATGAAATAACTGAGATTTACATCTATCAGCTTTTGGTCTGATGTCGTCTGCTATTTATGAATATTAGAAGGAGATATCTGCGTGCTAAATGTTCTTCAAGCTTTTCTTCACATGCAGGAGTGAGATCCTTTTACTCATTCTCGCTCCTGTCTCTGATTCATTCCCAGCAGTGGTATTTGTACCGGCATATCTTTCAGAGGAAATGTGCTGAATTTATGCAGCCCGGGGAGGAGATAGCTGGGGAATATGACTTAAGCGCTTTGAAGCAGGCATTCTTCGCAATCCACTGGCGGCAGATGTGGACCTCACGTATCTGGCAAGCTCTGCCGGAGAAATACAAATCGGGGATCTGCACTTTCAACAGGCAGCTTTATATAGAGCTGTGCAGACTGTAGCAGGATGGTATATTGAATGTTGTTGAATTGAATATCACTGCAGCATCATCCCCTGTGCTCAGTGTTATCCTTACAATCCAGAAAAAGTCTTGATTCACTTGTGTCTCCGCTATCAGACAGCCCTGCGGAGGGGGAACAAACCAACACATTTCTAGCCCTGTAACCTATCTAGTATGATTTCCCTGGAGCCTAGACCATGGGCTATGCCAGCAAAGGACATACTCTGTAGTAGGTATGACTTAATAACATCACATACAATTACCAGAGTCATACTGTAGTTGTAAAGCAATTATAAAGATCTATAAATACTTAAAGAATTTCTGCGTTCATAATTTTGTAGAAAACTGTAGCTGCTTTAACACTTCGATGAGTAGGTTGTCTGAAGTGGGAGGGTCCACGTCTATCTAGTTTTTTTCTCCATTTGGCAAACGCAACAGCTGCCATTTACTTGTCACAAGACGAAGTGGAGTGTGCAGCAGAACTGATGAATATTTTCCTGTACTAGCACTGATGTTTCTCTTCCACCGTTTCTTTCCTTTTCCATTGTTTTCCAGGAGTCTCTTGACCACCTTCCTGGGGTCAGGGAATACACTTCCAGATATCCCCCCATTGGCATGTGTTTTTTTGGCTTTTCAGTTCCCTCTGTAGAAATAACTTTGTCAAGTGCTTTGTAATGTGGACAGGAAACAGGAGCCCATAAATTATTCTAATGTCAGTTTATAAATAGGGCTTATGGGGAAGACTAGTGTTTAAGTTTAAATTACCTCTGTGCAAATGATAAAGAACATAAGAACATATTATGATGAGAGCAGGCCGTTTGGCCCAACTAAGCTCGCCATTACAATTAAAGAGATTCCAAAACTGCATCAAGTCTGGACTTGAACACAGCAAGGGTCTCTGCCTCAACTACGTGACCTGGCAACCTATTCCATGTATTGATAACACTTTGTGTAAAACAGTACTTCCTTATATCAGTGCGGAACTTGCTCTTCACTAGTTTCCATTTATGTCCCCTTGTTCTATAGGCTGAACTCAATCTAAAAATGTATTATAGTTAACCTTATTGAGTCCTTTTAGGAACTTAAAAACCTCTATTAAATCACCCCTAAGTCTCCTCTCGCTAAGTCTAAATAGGTTAAGTAACTTGAGTCTTTCCTCATAGCTTTTATATTTCATGCCAGGAACTAATTTAGTTGCCATTCTTTGAACTTTTTCAAAAGCCTCAACGTTTTTCTTATAGTGCAGTGCACAGAACTGCACACAATATTCCAAGTGAGGTCTGACTAAAGTATTGTCTAATTTCAATATAACCACTTTAGATTTATAATCATTACTTTTTGCTATATATCCCAACATCCTGTTGGCTTTTTTTTTTTACTGCTACAGCACACTGCCTAGATCCTGTTGAACTTGGGTCAATTATTACTCCCAAGTCTTTTTCAAATTGAGCACATTCTATTTTTTTTCTGCCCATGAAGTAGTCTTGTCTAAGGTTCTTATTTCCCACATGCAAGACTTTACATTTAACTACATTGAATGTGTAAAGGATGTAGTCATTATAATTTACTTATAAAAGTTGAAACTAAGATACTATAAAATGAAATATGAAATATCTTTTAAGAATTTAAGATTTTTTCTTAATATATACTATATATTTTTACTTTGTAGAAATCTGAGTTTATATCATCTGAATACACATCTCATTCTAATCCTAGACAGATCAGTTAAATCTTAAAGACAGTATTGCAGAGACTGAGACTGAAAATCAATGCAGCCAATAAAAAAACAGCAAATCGTATTCTCACTGAAGCACCAGAGCATGCTTTTTTCAGTGAGATAATCTGGCCAGAGATACTTGTACAAACAAGATGGGTATTGACCTGGGGTTTGTATGTTGACATAACACCTTTATGTGGGTAATGCGTTTTTTCAACAATTTGGTCAGTCAATATTGCATTACATCTCACAATTGATTTCTCTTTTAGTAAAGGAGGAAGCTAACCAAAAAAGGAATCATCTTTATAACAACCTGAGAAATCTTCAGTTACATTATGATTATGCAGTGTGACTTTGGTTTATTTAATTTTTCAAGGTGACAAAACTCTTTTTTGTTTACAAGTCCTGATAAAGTCCATTCTCAGCATTTCTAAAAAGCATGAGTTGTTGGACCATATGCAGAGCTTGGAAGAATACCTGGTTTCAGTATTCTCTCTAGGCAATTGATTTCTAGCACAAACACAATATGCTGTCCAGTGGCTGATAGCCATTGTCAATATCTGATTATTAAGTAATCTACATTGCAGTTATGCACAAAAGAGATTTATCTATTTGATTTTCTTGGTATGCAAATAACAGTACTGTACTTGCCAAATGAAAAGTGAAGAAATGAAAGAATGTGATGAATTGCTGATTAAATGCAAAGTCACAAAAGTAAATATTGTAACTTATTGGTCTCCTGCTGTGGTAATGGACGGATGACTTTTTTTCTCTCACAAAACACTCTTCTGCAATCTTCAGCCACCACCTCAAGCAAATCTCTCTCCTGAAGAGAACTGTGAAGAGGGCTTCCTGAAATGGTGGACCAGCCAGGAGGTGACCTGAAAAAGCGCAATGGTGCTCAGGGAACCACGCTTATGACAATTTGCATTTCTTAAGTTAGATGTGAGCACATGCACTACCTGAGAAAATTAGCCCCGGAGGATACTTTAAAAAAAAAAAAACATGTCTAGAGATAATCCCTCCTCTGTGTCATCTTCAGTCAAAACACGGACTGTAGGTTCTGCAGTGCCATCAACAGCAAATGCCTCCTTTGTGGTCCAATCAAGCACACACTCTCCGAAGTGCATTTCGTTTCTCCCCCCATCTGATGTATTACCTGGAGGGGCGCAGAGACCCTGCTTTTGTGCATGTGAACGTGGCATTTATGCCCTGCTTTGGGAGCAGATAATGCATGGTTTAAGGAACAGAGTGAGAAGGTAACAGTCCCCTGAAACCATACGTGCACATTTATGGCCGCTGCTGCTGGCAGGGGACACATAAATCAAATGGAGAGCTCTACTCCACGTGACCGGATTTCACCTTCTCATTTAAAACCGATGCCTGGTATTCACACTTCATTGCAATGCTGCAGCTGCAACAACCTTATATTTTAGCTATGTTGTTGTTTAAAATTAGCAGACCAATTACCCCCATTTTTCCGGACACACGTGTAAGGTCTCACAGATTCACAGTGTTCCTAGGTTTTTGTAAGTTGCGGCTGTTTTTGACTTTAGATATAGTTCAGATTGTGACAGTAGTTATCAAAGTGCAAACCACATGTATATTATATACGGTGATACGGTGATAACCAAATGTCTCCATAGATTTATCAACATGCTTTGTTTTTACTGACATTCATGTGCAGAATTAAATAAAATGCAATATTTCAAAGTAAAGTATGACATGTATCTGCTCCAAGAAAAGCTGTTGGTATGTTCATGTGCTAACAATACCACACATTCAATCAATCTAAGCATCAACACTTACGTTGCTCAATGCCCAAATGCTGACAGCACTTCAAAAAAAATGTTTATCACAAAAATAGAAAATCATTAAAGCGGGGGAGGATGAGAGAGGAAAATGTGCTCTTTGCTTAGCCTCTGCTTCCATGGCAACCACTTACGTACTGTATTATTGTACTTCCTCATTGTTGACCTCTACTCGCATAAGGGAATTCACGTGGCCATGATGCGCAGGGGGGAGTTTCCATGCAATGCATGGAAGCATCTTCCTCATCTCCCTCATGCCTGCATGTACAGGTCTGTACAAAAAAGATATGCCATGGCTGTAGCATTTTTCTATTGCGTGAATTATTTTAAGATGTGAAACACAAACAGAACTGAATGTTATAATATATAATTATGTAAATAATTTCATTATTTATATATGTTGTGATTTATATATGATGTGTGGTTTCTGGTCATCATCTCTCTATCCCACCTGTTACATGTCTTTACTTATGTTATGAAACATAACTCATTTTTATATATGGTAAACATATCTAAAAAATTGTCTTGTGTTTCATTCTGAATGATGCAGGAATGCTGTGTTGAGCCAACTGCCATAGAGGTTGTTGGCCTGAGCGGACACATTGCTTGCATGGTTTGATGCTGACCATTTTTCTGCCTTCATTTGCCTTGCAAATTCTCCTGAAAGCACTGTAGACACGCAGTGCTCATGATATGACCCAGGAGGAAATCCCCAGGTGGCCTCTTCACTGATAGCATTCACTGTGTGACTGTCACTTGTGCAACCTCTCGGCTCGTTTCGCTAAGGAGGAGGAGCTAGCCCATGCTGGGCGCAAGCGAAGGCCATTTATCGATGTGACATTTGAGAGCCTGGCATGAGGAATGTTTATCTGTGATTTGGCTGTTGGTGTGCTTTACAGTCTGTGCAATAAAACCCAACCAGATTTATTTCCATGATTAAATGTGTCATAAATGAGCTACAGCTACACTCTGAGTTCATTGTGCTGTGCGGGGGGAAGAGTGTGCATTGGCCTGAAAGGCAGCTGGTTGTCCCATATTCTGAAGCTGTTAGTAGTAAGGAATCAATTGTGATTAAATATTACCAAATTTATTAAAAATAAAAAGTCAGTGTTTAAAATAGCAGAAGAGCTACAGGATGAGCAACTCTCAACCTTTGTGTCTTGTTACACACACACATTGAGAGCTATGTCAAATTTAACATAGCATATCATCAGTGTTTTTCAATCCTACTCCTGGAGGCCCACTGTCCTGCATATTTTCTATCTATCCTTGCTCCAAACACACCTGATTGAAATTAGTGTGCATGCTCTTGAATAAATCAGGTGTGCTCAGCTAATCAAAAGTGCCACTGATGAGTTCAGTCAGGTAGGTAGAGCAAGGACAGATAAAAGATATGCAGGACAGTGGGCCTCCGGGAGTAGGATTGAGAAACACTGGCATATATGATCTTTTTCCTTGGTAGAAGTCCCTGTATACATGTGGAATTCTACGGGAGATGCAACAGGAGGCCAGACTCCTTTTTGTCACATGAGTTGGAAGTGTGGGCAAGGTGACAGTGTTTTTTTTTTCTTTTTTTTAGATGGAAGGAATTGATACTCCGCAGTCTGACGTCTGACACCTGATGTCTGATGACGGCAGCTGCATGTTTTATTCATGGTGCCGGAGCAGCTATAAGCATGTGGTGCATGTCGCATAATTTCCAGGGCGCAATTCCAGGTAACACATACACTCACATTACATTGCTGTGACACTGTAGCACTGTGGCCCCGCTGTTGTAATGTCACAGCAATGTTGCAGGAATGTATCACTGCTTTACCAGTGCTTAAAGTAGGTGTCAGGACTGCTTGATGTGTAACCTCTTCTCAAGACAAGGGGTTACACATTTAGAGTTTAAGGTAATATTTACATTTTACAAGTATCCACATTTATTTGGTCCTTGGCTTTTGGTCCTTGAAGTGGATCATGTGATTTGACATGCTCACTGTACCATGGACAGTGACAATTGTTCAGTCTCTGCATTTGATTGGTAATGCCTTCATCAAACCAAGGGAGAACGATATGCTGTAGAACCCCAACTGCAGTGGGTTAGTTCCACCTTGTGGTTGCAGGCGTTATTGTGCAAAACCGATTCACGTGGTCACTTCAGTTGCTGTGACTAAAGCCTGACACCTAGTGGAATGTCAATTAGTTGCTGTAAATGAGTGTTTTTCTGTATAACTCCATGGCCTTTAAATATTATCTTCTATGAGTAATAAGGTATTGTTGTTCATAAGTTATTTGCTAGAGTAATTTGTGTAATCAGTTTCGGTATATACAGCCCAACAACACACACACCCTCTTGCTCAATTTTAAACAAATGAATGATTTTATGATTTTTCATCAAGGTTCATAAGGAAAACATCAAATTAAATAGACATTAATTACCTTTGGCTTTACCAAAACACATAAATTCTAATGCAGTTTCATAAATATATTTTACATTCATTTTACAGAAAGTGGAATCTTTTTGTTTTATTTATTATTATATTGTATTGTATTGTATTTATTATTTTGTCTCATCCTTTACAGTAAAAAAAAACTTGAATTGACCTTTAGTATATTTCAATGAATTCTGTATTGTTCCTTGTGTCAGTGTTCAGAATTTTACGACTTGTATATACACATCTTTGTGTGTGTGTGTGTGCGTGTGTGTGTGTGTGTGTGTGTGTGCTGTGTGTTGTGTGTGTGTGTGCACGTGTGTACATGTGTCTACATGTGTTATCAATGTCTTCATTTGTTATTATAACTTGTCAAAGCAGTCACATGTCCACATCTTTCTGGAACTTGTGGAACTGTAACTATTCTCGCCCCTTTGGGCAGACTGGATCAGGTCTTGACATTTGCGGCTGGCAGGAATGGAAGTGCTATTTTCTAATGTATAGAAGAGCCGGTGAAGTGTTTCCCCACCCTCAGTGTCAATAGCACTTGAAATGAAAATGGAAGAAAATGCAATTTAAAGACACAATGGAAACAGAGCCCCACTGCATGTTTTCAGTACAGACACCATTTCCCCTTTCTTGTACAATTTCAGTATAGCCTCAGGGCAACATGTTTTAACATTTGCTCTGCTTCATCGATTGTAACTAATGTCAGTATTAAATCACCCCATGTGACATTTTAAGGCAGGAAGCACTGGGAATTTTAGGAAAGCAAAAATTCTCTTTCAGTTTTGGAGATCTTTGTGCCCTGTTTCAGAGGGGAAATCTTATTATATGTCAACCTATATATTTGTTTATGTATTTTATATTGAATATATATATTTTATGTCGAATACCTGGCTCAAGAATACAGCTGCAGTGCCCCACAGGTGCATTCAAACCTGCAACCCTCTGATTACAAGATCAGCACTCCACCACATTGCCAATCATGTTTGCTTTCTACAACACTACAGCCAGTACTACCTGACTGAATAGCATCTCTACATGACAGTCCGAGTGTTAAAACATGTGTACTTTTTATATTCTTAAGCGTACGACCAATAAGGATGTACATGTGATGCTATTTCAGCCAATGGGGAAAAAATACAGGCCCATTATTTTTATTACACATAAACGTTAGCTTGGTAACTAGCAATTAATAAATCTCTACAAATATTAACATGACAGATTTAAGAAGTTTTGCTTGGTGTTGGACCACCCCTACAGTACCACTGTTACAGTGAATAAGGACAAACTTGTCTCCCCGCTCAAAGTTAAACAAACAGACCATTCAGAGTTACAGATACCACCTGTAATTGTGAGGGTTCAGGACTCCAAGACTTTTTTTTTAACTCTCATCACAGTCTCAGGGTGATCGGGGGAGGAGATAAACTGGTGAGGGAGCAGAGAGGCATGCGCCATCCCCACCCCAACTCACTCAACAGCGGCTCTTCAAAGGTTAACAGCAGGGGCAAGTAGCCAGGGCAGAGATGGTGTGAGGTAAACCACAGACAGACGACAGCGGGGGATCAAGAGGAGATTATCAGCTCCGCAGAGATGGCAGGTCACAGTGGCAGCTGACAGTGAGCACAGACCCACTTCAGCTCCACAAAGCCAGATAAAGAGGGGCCTATTGACCCATACTTATTTGGAATCTCAGGTTATCCATTACAAGGGATTCAAAGAGAGCTGCAGTTTTTGTGTTAATGGACAATTGAAAGAAAGGGACTTCGATTTCAGTGATTAATTAATGCATATGACATGGCATGATATGGATTATGCCTTACATATATGAAGCAAATACATGTCATTTCTGAAATAGTAAAACATTGAATCCATGGTGACAATGATTAAGATCTCAATGTGATTGAATTCTCTCATTTTATCTACAGATGGATTTATTGAAAACACATGTTGAAAATGCAAAAACATTATGTGGCTGACGGCCATACGATACATTCAAGAATGTTAAGAGAATCAAATTATAAAACTAGCTTTTTGAGACAAGAATGCTGTAAAGTAGTATCAACATATGCAGTCCTGTCAATTTCTACTCAATAAATGAGTTAAGACCTATTAATGAAATGCGCTGCCAGCAGCTCTATTAAGGATCAATATAATAATAATAATAATAATAATAATAATAATGCAATACACTGAAAATCATAATCTTGGTGCAATACATACTATTAACAATGGGTGGCGCATTTGTGGCAAAATTTTTGAAAAAATTTGCCAAAGTTCTTCACAAAATCCACTACATTAATGAAATCTGCAGCTTACAGGTATGTACAGATGGATAGGGGATGGATGGAAGGTAGTACTACTGCATCTGTTACATATAAGAATAATATTAGAATTTTATAGATTACTTCCATTGTCGTTTGTGTATGTGGAAGAGGCATAGGAAATGCATTTGTATTCTGAATGCATTTGTATTTTAAAAACATATGTAATATTTGCTTCAACTTTATCTGTATTTACATCTGAGAGACAGCCAACCCCTACAATTCCACATCGTCTGCTATTGGAACAAATACTGAAATATTTAGGTTATAATACAGATCCCTCACTGTACATTATAAGCAATTTTTAGAAACAGCAGTCACTATTGTTCCCTGGTTTTTGCAGTGAAGATACCAGATGGAACAGGGCACCCACAGATATACATTACCATCCTCTCTACCACACTAACAGAAGCAGCCACTGTTTTTGGTTCTTGCCCTAGGAGAAACGTCAGCTGAATATCCGGCACAGCATCACTTTCTCCACTAGATGGCGCAAGGTGACGGTTTTTCAGGCAATTCCACAGTCGACGTTGTCAGAGGCAGCTGAGACGCTCTAATACTGCCAGTTGGAATGTTTCAGTGTGCCGTTGTCCATCCCATGTGCCTCTGCTGACAGTGGCGAGTCAGGACAGACAGATCCAGGGTTTACACACCGCTCTGGGGATAAGGAGATTATCGCCATAGAGACCCTATCAGCCTGCTCTGTGTGGATTGCCACCCTCACTCGGGGGTCTCGTCACAATCTTTAAAAGCTCCAGATATCAGCAGTCGCATTAACTTCCTTCCCATCTCCAGGGCCTGTTGTCAGTCATGTTGCACCTAAGAGCTTCTGAAAAGTTTCATAGCCCCACAGCGAGTTGAAAGCAGAGCCAGTGGGCACCAAGACTCCTTAAGACCTGAGGAAAAAAATGGCAAGGGCTCTAATGACCAGAGGGATATCGTAGATGCATTTGCCCTGAACTGAAAGCAGGACCTCGATCTAAGCCCTCTAAGTATTTATGGCCTCTAACATTCCCTGAGAGACAGTAATTTGATTAGACCTATGCCTCTGTTAAATCTAATGGCATTGTGCACTTTATTTGAACTAAGGGGTTTTCCTTCTTTTTTGTACATCATTTCAATCAGTCCAATTCAGCAATTTTCATGTTCATAATTCCATATTCAGCTTAGATGTGGTTTGGTGCAAAACGGTTCAGGTGGAATGAATTAATTTTGCAGCTAACTATAACCACAATGATAGAAAACAGTCTGGAGCGGAGATCGCTCCTTCACTCTCTTTCGCTCACAGGTCTTGTCAGGTGATGAAAGAGCTGGTGACCGCTCATGATGCATGATAGGAAATATGCAGAGATTGCCTAAATGCCTGATATGGACATGAGCGAAACCATCCTGTGTGTTAGCACCTCCGTGTGAAAAAGTCCAGGCGCGTCCCTGATAGCAGCAGGACTTGCTATGTCACATTCCTCTCATCTGTGCCTGTCTGGGGTGGGTGACAATACTGCCTGTGTTAGAGGGAACTCCCATTGTTGATGTAAACATGATGATTTTAATCTGAAGTCTTTTAATTTGCAATCACAGTTTACATTGAATGAATGGAATATAAGCAGGAAAACGAAATGAGGTAAAGCGTATGTTCATGTTTAATTACAAAGCCCCGGCAGAAGTTGAATAAATATCAAGAGGGCCATTCAAATGTTTTAGAAAATCTACAGAGACAGAGTAATAGGGTAATAACTTCCGAATTGCTTTCGTGGGCTGAATATTTTGCAAAATGTTCCGATTTGGACCAGTCCAACCAAGAGTGGTCATGGTTGCACATATCTAAGAGTAAGTACTCTTCATACAGTATGACTGTGGCAAAGTCTTGTTTCACAGAGAATAGTGTGAATTCCTCCTCATTTAAAGACCCTGCACAACAAATAAAACCCTGTATTCATAGACATTATTTCAAAATGTAGCTGTCAGGTAAGATTATCTTATGTAACATATTGAAATGGTTGAATCTATTATATTCATCAGTTACCTAAGAAATGATAGACAGAATCCAAATAGTGTCTCTATATAATCTTTCAAGCTCTTGTGGGGTTGAGGGATTGGGGAAAGAGGGGTTTCGTGTGGGTAACACTGCTTTATTGGTTAATAACATCAATTTGGCAGTGGCAATCTTTCTGCGGTAAATACTGGCATCTGCATATCATGCTACTCTTAGCCCTACTGCTGATTATTTTCCTTGTGCAAAGGAAAGACCTGCTTCAGCGAGCAGTGCAAAAGACTTATGCGGGTTTGCTCATGTGGCGTTCAAAGAAAGATAACCGGGGAGATCATCAGGACAGGAGTGTCACATTAAATGTGTTTTCTTTGTACCGCTCAATTCCCCACAGAAACCCTTCCAATGTACTTCGTCTCATCCAGAGAACAGCGCCGTCCCCGTAGACTGCTGCACGAAGGACCATTACAAACACGAATCTATATTTCATGCGTTTGGAAATGTGTGGTACCGGGAACAAAAGGCAGTTTATTAAAGTATTTATGCTGTGCTGCCATCAGGGCTCACGTTTCATTCACAAAGGTCTTTTATTTGCAAGATGCTTGGACTTTCTGTGCAAAGCAAGTCTTTCATTGCCAAAGAAACTGTTATTCACAAATGTAATTGTACCCTATAAAGGTGTGCCCCATATAAATATTTAATGCATTACCACCTCTTACCCGCTATTGTTATTGAACTCTCCTATACCCTCACCTCTTCCCACACAATTCTATCTGGCATAACTAAACAAGACCACATCATTCCATGTACTCGCCAAGGTAAATGCATTACAATGCGCTGTATCAGTGAGTGAGCACAACATGAATTTGAGTACGAAGCTATCCACAAACCTTTCTTTGAGCATATTTTGTGGTCAATACCCTTTCTATATACAGTATAAGTGAAAGAGCTACCATGATGAGAATCCAATACAACTGCAAAATTTACTTTTTTTTTTTTGCTATGTGGTGGTGCTATTTAAACACAAAAAACAAAGACACTAGCATTTTCAAATAATCAACACATTAACAGCAATAATAACCACAACATCAACAATACCAGGACTGAGAAGAATAGGAATATATACATTTTATTTGTTTAGGTGAGTGTACATAAAATGTTAATCAGGTTTAACATTAAACATTAACAACAGCATATTATTTAAAAATAAGCTTTATTTATAATAAGCTTAAAGTCTCAAAGAACCTATGAGACATTCTGGAATTGTATCATTCAGCTGTCATTTAAACAGAGGAAAACAGGCAATTTACCCTGGCATACAGAGTGAAATGAACAGGCTGAAGGCACAGAACAATTCATCCCCACAATGGAGTGCATGCTCCACATTACACTAGCTTAGCTCTCTAATTTAAATAGGCAGACATGCTCTGCTGTAATCTACAATAGCAGTTCTTTACTCAAACTGATGTTGGCACTCATAAATAAAATCTGTGACTGGGGACTCCATCTGTCCGTGCTGATGAACTGTTCTTATTTTCACAAACATGCAAATGTAAGGAAAGAAATTTAAGTGGTGATTATTTTCAATGAACAGCACTCCTGCAGGTAACATTATCCTTTGGTGTTATGGTAATCTCCTTGGATCACTGAATTGTGCAAATAGATTCTGATTTATATCTAAACAAAACTGTGTGGATTTGGCTTGGTTTCAGTTCACTTATGTAAACTTCAGCCTTAAGAACAGCTCAGCCTTTATTCTTGAATAAAATGCGCTGACCTAATAATTTGAGAAACACATTTGCATTCAGGTGCTTCAAACCTACTGTTACAAGTGGGTCTATGATGCAAATTTGCCCTGACAATGTTCCAGAGACTGAAGCTTTGTCCTGTGTGCACTGCCAGAATACATTTGTTTTGGAAGAAAATAGTGTGCTGTTTTTTGTCTTTGGTATGTTTTGGGGAGGAAATTAATTCTCACCATCAGTTTCATTTCTGATTACATTTTGGCTGGCATAAAAATTCAGACATCTACAACACAAGCCACATGGTTAAAAGCAATTATATATGTGTGAATAATAATGGCGAGATGCTCCAACATATGTTGTTACTGTGGGATAATGATCCATTTACCTGAAGTAGGGATTTAATAGCATGGTTCTAAAACAGATGTGTACTGTCGTCATTCATAATGTAACTCCAGAGAAGACAAATTGTCTCTGTAAGATAATTAAAATTCAACAACTTTCTAGCTGCTTAATTTCACACTGTGCTAGAACCACAAGACGGTTTTAACCTCGAGAAGGAAATACTCAGACATGTCTTAACATTTTATATACATGGACATGGTCCCCCCCCACACACACACACACAAACGTATCAGATAGTCAGAAGTTGCTTTATAAGCAAATAAGACATGAAATTGTACTTTCTGATATATTTTATTGGGGTGCAACAACCTGATCAAATGTAGGACACAGTTTTCGGAATTACAGACATCTCTCCCCCCAGTTCATCCTTGCCG
This sequence comes from Megalops cyprinoides, assembly GCF_013368585.1. Classification (NCBI taxonomy): domain Eukaryota; kingdom Metazoa; phylum Chordata; class Actinopteri; order Elopiformes; family Megalopidae; genus Megalops; species Megalops cyprinoides. Next base: position 15,423,940 of record NC_050603.1, read on the forward strand.
TTGCTTGTGCCTCGGGTTGGTTTTGCAGAAAACAAATAACCGTCCCCTTCGGCGCACAAAGAAACAGTCCTTGCATCGTCTTTTTAATGCAGTCTTTGTTTTCATTCCGGCAAACGGCTGTACACATGGAAGCTGGTGGCACTGTCCAAGCAATGGCATGCAGGTCTGTTGGTGAATTGCAGGTGGCAGGAACGTTCTCGCCTGCGTAGTTATGACGGAGGACAGGCACCTGTATACACCTGTGGCTGGTGATGCATGGCCAGCCGTACACATTCTCAGGTGGCGAAGCTGTCGTGTGACGGTGCTGACCAAACCAGTCAGTAAGACGGATGTCATTGTGACTTCACCTGCGAGCACAAACAAGACTGTGATATACATGTGCAAGGCGTAATCACTAACAGAAAATCTACATTATATTTCTTACCGCAACCTGCAAATAAAATGTGATGCTTCTCAGAAAACATTGTGATAGCCCAGGCTGCTAGCGAGTTGTCCATTTAATGTTACGCAGAAAAAAATGGAACATTGCCCTTCTGACTTCTACTAAGATGTTAACTAATATTTATTAAGATCGCCATTCACAATCTAACTAAATGAACTGCAAAGCTAACCTGAAAATAAGTAGCAAATAGCCTTGCCACAAATGCACAGTCGCTAGCAACGTTAAGTGAGCTTATGCCGAGGTAGCAGCCTGCTATCTGCATACGTCTAGGCCCAATTCTTCCCTCTTAGTTGTGTCGCCTACTAGCTTGTTATAACACCCACTTCAGAACATCTGGTCGAATGTACATAAATTCACACAGACCTTGGGAGGATAATTTAGTACACAAGATTACGAGACGAGTACCTTGCTAACAACCCGTAAATGTTTCAAAACGGACAAAATTCAACCGTTCTTGCTTCCAGCCTGCATATGGTGCCTTTGAATGTCACCGACGTCGCTACGTAAGCGTTCCGCTGGGTCCTGGTGCTTGCGCGTACGGCCCTGTCCATAACGGTCACTTATTCATAGTATAAAATACACCTACATGGTTTTAATACTTATTTTGAGTGGCTGTTTCATCGTGTAGGTTAAGATACATTTAAATGTTGATAATAGCGTAAGGTGGTGAAGGAGGTTTACTAATTAACTTCATCGGGAAATGGAGGCACAATGGAGGCACTAGGACCCAGAAGCCGTTTAATCTGTTGTCAAAGGGAGTCTTTTGCAATGCACGCTGGGTTTACGATTTCAGAAAAAAATGGCCGCCCCCGCCGGTAGGCTGCTGTCCTTCGGTAAAAATGCGAGGACACTTCTGGCACCACTGAGGTTGTTGTCAGTTTCTGTTCATCAGTATGGTGCTCAGGTGTCTAGTACCGGTGAGAAGATCACGCACACCGGACAGGTAAACGATATGCAGATCAGTTAGAAAAATGCTCTGTCGCACTTGCAGGTCGTAAGGCCATGTTATGTTGCTAGTTTAGCTAGTTAGCCAGCCAGCTACAGTAACGGGAAACACTAATAAACTCTTTTTTTCTTAATAACGCATGTAAACGTAAAATGACAATCAGAATGCATATAATGATGGTGATCCATCCAAGGTTGTCATGAATTGGCTTTGGAAGTCGAGTATCAATTCGAATGGAGTGACCTATTGCAGAACTGACCAGCGAGATAGCCAGCTAACTATATTTTGCCCTGAGAACGAACTAGCAATCTAAATAAATACTGTCCTTCGTTGCAGGTGTACGACGAACAAGACGTGAGGAGAATGAGATTTGTGAACAGACCAAAAGAGGTAACGTGAAGTGTTTTGTTTATGTTTATGTTTGACCTAGCTGGCTAACTACATGATGAAGTATATGCTTGGTTTAGGAAACGAGGTATTGGACACATGTTCCATCTAGTTGTAAGTGATTCATTCTAATGCTGTTGCAGATGGGTAGCAGTTTGCATGAGTCCAAGATACTTGTAATTTTGTAGTTCTGACGAATGACCAATTGATTGCAGGTGAATGAGAACTTTGCCATTAAGATGGTGGCGGAGGAGCCAGTGAGCACTGTGGAGACCAGGATAGTGTCATGTGATGGAGGTGGAGGAGCTCTCGGTCATCCCAAAGTCTACATCAATCTGGTAGTAAAGCTTTCATGAAATGTGCTGTAGAATTTACTGCTGTGTATTAGTTTCCTTGCACAGTTTAGTATCTGGCTCTATAGATGTGTAATATTGGCCACCCTGGATATTTGTATACCCAGCATGTAAATAGTGGTGTCATCTAAGAAATTAATTGGAGTATAAATTAATGAAACAGCTGTCATTGAGGATGATGTGCATAATTATACGTCTAAAGGAGCTAGGCAATTATAGGTGAAGGACACTGCATTACATGAGATGTGACCATCACATATAGAAGTGTGTAAGCAGGCATTATGTTGTGTGCCCACCTTTTTATAAGAACATGTCTTTAATGTTATATGAATAAACCAAAGGAAGAGGACCGTAGCGACTTTATTTCACCAATATTTAAAATGTCTTTGTTGTTTTTTCCCATTAAAATTGATTTGCCAGAATTGCGTGGCCATTCAGCTCTATAAAAACAGAAAGTATACCCTGAATTGTAAAATATGTGGGGCACATTGAACATTATCAGATTCTGTGTATAGTAGAGCCTATTTAAAATGTAAAGAGTTGCACTGTGGCTGCTGTATGTTTTCCCCTGATGCCACAATACAAATGTCAACAATAAAACCATTGCTTTCTATTCTAGAATGGAAATGAATGATGTGGTGTGTATTAGTAATGGCTACTATAGCCACCTCTTTCTTAAGGTGTGTTCAGTCAGTAATGGCATATATATATAATTTGGCTGAAATTCATTAACTTATGCATTTTCTTTACTGTGTTTAGGATAAAGAGACCAAAACGGGCACATGCGGTTACTGTGGCCTGCAGTTCCAGCAGAAGCATCACCACTGAAGCACTGTTTCTGTCCACCTTGTCTGTAGTTGATTCTTCATCTGGATAATAAATTATTTTTTCCTCTTCAATCTGTTGTTTCATCGTCATGTTTAGAAGTACAAAATGCACCGAAGAAAAAACTTGATAATAATGAACTCCAGAGTGGTTCACAAGGTAAAGACGTTTATTCTTAGTGCGGGCTGAGCTCTGTAGCTGGGGTTTGGTCTAACGTTACCTGCTGACAAAGAGCAGGAGCCCACAGCGGTGGAACAAATTGGCTTCACTCTGCCTGGGAGAGGTTCGGGTGGGTCGTTCTGGGTTATCCTGCGACTTTCTAAGGCACCTGCAAGTTACTTGGATAGTGTGATGGGGATCTGCCTTGCCCTCTGCGCAGTGTCTCTCTCCTACTGCACATGGAACTTGTAGTGTGAAAAGTAGTGGCTTTGGCTTGTGTGTGCATCGGAGGATTGACCCACACAGGTGGAGAGGTTGTCACGGCGGGGGAACCTCACGTTCAGTTGGCGTTCACGAGTAGTTGAGTTGAACAAGAGGAAAAAAGATAAAGTGGAATTTGGGGTATGCATCTGTATAAATATACTAAGCACAGAAATCAGTAGCATTTCATGCTACAAAATGAACACTTGCTTATCTCAGCATTGTCACATTGTGAAGATCGATCTGGGTTTGGGGAAGCATATGGAATATTGGCTAACAAGCACGGCTTTGAGGAGATACAAAGGCTTGAAGTAAGTTTCCAGTTGGAGCTGAACTCTCAACGAAAGTGAAATTGAGTTGGGAACTACAATACCCTTAACTCATATGAACTCATAAAGTAGTCTATATTGCAATTGTCTCTATCCTTGTAGTAGTGGGATAAAGGTAGTGGTGTGGTGTCACATTTGCAAAAGATGTACTTTAATGCTTTGCCTTCTGGCATGCTCTCAGCCATAGCACTTCAGCAAATCATAACAATGTTGAAATCATCTCCAAACTCAGAGTGAATTAGCCTGCTACAAGTACACACACAAGCATAAAGAGCAGTTAGCATGTCAGAAAAAAGGCACTCCAAATGAAAAATGTAGCCGGCAGCAGGAAACATTCTGTAAATGATGTGCCTTGATTTACAGTACAAAGTGAATAGACATGACAATCACATTTCACTTTTCAATTAATTCTAAAAATAATGTTGGCTTTCTATGTTTCCTATTGAAGAACATTTAACCATAATAAAACTTTGCCATAGTTTTATTAGGGTTGCCATAAAAACTTGCCTTTTTCATGGTGCAATAACCTACGGTGTGGCTAACATTCCATTTAGATAAATCTCAGCATAAAATGTTCACGTGGCTATCAAATATGTGACAGTTCCTCTGACAACTAAGTGACCACAAAACTAAGGATTAGCAAATGACTCCAGTTTACAGAGACTGAACATTCATTACATTATTTCGTTGTTTTTGCTTGTTTTTGTCCTTATAACGGGGCACTTGGAAGTAAACAGTATACGCTCACTTCCATTATAAACCTCTTTTAAAGATGGATTTTTTATACATGCACAGTAGAAGTAAAGTGCCTTGTTCAAATGGACACCTAACATCTGTTCCTGAGCTGCGGATTACTTCAGCTTGAATATCACCGAGCTCATTAAACCCTTTCTAAATCAGTCCAAGACTCAGAGCTGCTGGAAATAGGATCATTTAATGATGTGCAGACAAAAGGTTAATGGCTCACTAGCGGTGCCAGATTTTGCCAGCCTTTTCTCGGCATTTGTGATGAGCCAAATAGAATGTCATTACGCTCTTGTCATGTCGATGCACCCGTGAGCCGAGCCATGTGAGGCACGGAACCTATGGAATAGACCATCACCATTATAATATTCATGAACATGACAGCCCCCCCCCCTCCCCCAGCCCTACTCGGGTTCATTCTATGCCTGTCACATATGCCCTGTGTGCCCAAGGTGACAGGCTCTCTCTTGTTCGTTTTTTAACAGTTCTTGCTTCCTTGAAGATTAATATCAATAGCATTATTGGATATACTTCAGAAATGCTTTGGCTGCAGTCTCAGTTTTGAACGACTGTTTCAATCTAAAATAACAACGGATATCACAACCAACTCAGAAAATAACAATAAATAAACACAAAGGAAAAAAATGGCTTTTGGGCACCAGTGGCAGTAAGGATTATGAATTCATCTTAATGCGGTTTGAATGCTGTGATTATTAAAAGACGGTGGCAGTTTTCTTTTTTTCTTTTTTTTTTCTGTAGACCAACACACATGTAACAAGAAAAAAAAAAACAATTCACTCTGATCCATTTGAATAACTTCCCTTTGTTATTCCATACTGGGTTCAAGATGGAGACAGTTGATGTGCTTTTAGTGGTGTCAGTGATTATTGATTTAAACACTGTATGAAGAACCTCTGGGCATTAACCTTAGCCAGCGCCTGATAAAATCCCACCCACTCCTGTAAGCTATACAAAATAAAATTTCCACAAATATTCTCATTTGTGACAGTTTGTGTGGTGTCACAAAAGTTCTTACAGCCTGGATAACAGACTGCAATCAGTTGTTTATTGCATGCCCACATAGTCAGATGCGGGTACTAAGTGCAGAGTGCATTTGAAAAAAGGCAATTAGAAGCTCTACTGTTGTTATAGTAGCTCGCTGGTGTATTTATGTATAACTTACAAAGGGAAGGCTTCTATCCTGGTCTTTAAAGAGGGGGGAGATAGGCTGGGGTGGGGGTTCAAATGAATAAAATATGGAACACACACTGGAATGTCATTTACAACACTTGCATGCTGCCCACAACTAAAAAGTAGCTATTTGAAAGCTGAAATATAATAATACAGCTGATTGACAAGGTGGGGAAAATGTGCACACTATTGCTCTTTGGATCAGGTAAAAAAAAATATGAATTTTCCTCTTTTGACAGACTGGCATCATCACCGATGGCAGGTTTTTAAACTCATATGAGGCCTCCCTTATTAAACCAGCCCAGCAGACCCTTAACAGTCCGCGCCAGCCTGGCTCCCAATCGGAGCTCAGCTTACCGGTGCCACAGGGCAGAGACCCCCGCCAGCCTTGCAGAACTCGCATACATTGTACTGTTGATGCTCCCCTGTCTGGTGTGCTCAGCGTGACTCTGACAAGCGATGCCTGGGAGCGCATTAGGACAGATGGGAAAAAGTGAACCCTCACCAATTTAGGAAACATCACTTTCAGCGTTTCAGTGTTTGCAAACCTAAGCGGCAGGAATCTTCCTCTCGAAGTCGTGTTCAAGAAAGAGAGTGCTCACCTAGACTTTAAAACATGACTGGCCTAATAAAAATCACAAAATGTGATATGTGTGATGCGTGAGTGTGAATCATTGGACCAGAGTGACAGAGTTGTCCTCACACTTTGCTAGAAAACATACCAGTCACAATCATATGACGGTGACAGGCTTTAATATCATGAAATCAACATGAGTGCATTGAACAAAACATCATGGTGACAGGTATTATGATTGATGATAGCCCTTTGATAGACTACAACTGTATGGCTCAAGGACTGTAAATGGGGTGACTTTGAAAGCTGATACTCTATTGTACCATCACATAAGAAAATACAGCCCCACATTCCACAGGAATTACTGAAATGTCTCGGTTCTACAGTTTAATCACATAGATAGCCCTAAACGGGATGGATGGAGCACCCATCCTCCAATCACGTTATTCCCATTTTGAAAGAAAGAGGTCACTGTTGATCTTATTGAGGGCCACTGAGAGCCAAACCATATTTTTGCATATGCTTCCAAAGAAGTTCACAATGCTGCTTAATGGAACATATAATATGGAGTAGTTAATTAGCAAACTACTTATTTCAAACCTGCCTGTTCATTATCAATATATTTATCTGTCTATAAATCAATTTGCACAATGAGTATATTTTCGATAACACAAGTAAGCACTGAAGTTAAACAATGTATTTTATATTAAAAATGTAAATTTCAAGGAAAAAATGAATCAATACAAAGGTTGAATGTTTGGCTTTGTCCTGTGGGGCATATATTGCCAGCATGCTGTCAGTTCTAAGATTGTGGTGAGTTGGGCTTGCGTCTTCCCATGAAAAGTTAGGCAAATATACTGTATACAACAATAGCTGCTGAAATGACCTTCATGCATGGCTTGCACCTCAGGTTGGTTGCAAACACTTCTTGCCTTGGCATCAGCTGCCTTTAGAGTTCACACCTATGAAATCTCAGCTCAGTTACCTGACAGACACAGCTGCTCTGTCCAGTCCACTGCAGTAGTTAATTATCTTGTTTGTGATGGCAGTGTGCAGTCTATACACACAATGTGAACTACTTAACCATATACCCCCAGCAAACCATACTTCTTCTCTGCATACCAACATGCGTTAAAACACAACTGAAATGAAATCACCGATAAAGTCACGCAAGTCTTATAGAAATCAAACAGAAATAAAACCAAGATCCAGACATTTAATTGTTTTACATTTCGTAATCTAAACGTATGCATGTTATTTTGAGGATTTTGACATCTACATCATAGGTACAGTATCTTGCATCACAGTCACAGATTACACTCTGACTTGAGTTGTTTATCTGTCCTGCTTTTACTTCTGGAATTTAATGATAATCTAATTGTTTTCTAAGCAGCAAGCGTATCTTGAGAGCCCCCCATGAAACATAGCATGAACAGTACAAAAATGACAGCCCACAGTTTAGAACAATAAAGTTTGCGGTCTCTGCAGCTAACTTTGGAATATATCAGACAGGATTCAGCCTGGAAAGGAATTCTAGGATGGAACAATTCATGTTTGAGGGAGATCATATATATTTTATCAGCTCCTTTCGCTGTTGAGTTGACTATGCCAAAATTGCTCCATACGCACAAGCAGGCCAGGTCCCTACTGGTGCGTGCAGTGAATCCAGCTGGATGTTTTCAGGGGGAAGAAGCAACCAGGCTGATGTAATTGGCTGTGGGGAAGCACCGAGTGTCAGTTTGATGTCTATAAAATTCAATGCATGGTTATCTTTGGTGTGTGTAATTAAAAGAAAACAATCAACTTTATTGTCAGGTCTATTGTCCGGTTAGGCATATGTAAGGTATGTACTCCGCAGACAGTAGGCTAGTTCAAGAATTTTTCACTGCAAATGCTTTGAATAAAAAGAAAATATTTTGATTAAATATTAAAATAGTCCTGTTTTTGCCATGTGTCTTAATGTGCTGGCTTCGCTGAACCAGGTTGGTTAAAATGAAAACATTTTTTCATTTAATATTAAATGGAATTCCTTTTTTTCCAGTAGACAGCTTTGATCATTATTATAATTTCATAAACTTCAAAGTCCATGTTAAAAGCATTTTGACACCATGAACTAGCGGTGTGATTGATAGGCAGTGAATAAGAAATCACGGTTCAATTAGAATTAATGTCCGTAATTATCTTGGAGAAACAAGGTAGTCTAACCTACTGTTAGAGGTTAATTACGTTATAACAATGTTATTGGTATGTGTTTCCCGGGGTTGTGGTTCATTGAAACAGATTAATATATGTGGGAGTTTTGGTAACTTGAAAAACAGTACTTCATTGATAAACATCACAAAGTACACTGTAGACAATCAGTATTTGGGGCTGCATTACCACTACAACATAAACTTTTCAAACGCATTGGGATAGCAGCCATGCCATCTGCAAAGTTATAGGTTTGTGTGGCACAACCCATATACAGCACTGAGTGTTGGGTCCTTTTTGGGATTCCCAGATGCACTTAATTATGAGATTTTTTTTATTGAAATTGTCTTCAACATCACTGGCACACCATATTGAACTGGAGAGTGCAAGCGGGCAGCCAACGTCAGAGCCCCAAGTGCCTAATCATTCCTGTGTTTCTCACTCAGCCTCACTTTAGGTTTGCTGTCACAGTGGTGTGCCTGAATCTGAAAATATGGCTCATCACAAGTATTTCTCACCTTAATCAAGTAAAATGAAGGCTAATGTATAAGTTTATCAACATGCATATGCATGGGTTTAGCTTTAGGGGGGCGTTGGGAGGGGCATTTCCCCCTTGATTTTGAGAGAATATAATGAACTCACTACAACCGTAATGCAGCATTTATGTGAATGATAACAGCAGTGTTTTACCCAACGTCCAAACCGATGCTTCACAGGGTGAAATTGATGACCTCAGATAAATAAATAACCTATGTTTGTGTCTCTTTGCAAGAACAAACATCCCCACCAACTGCACTTTTCTCTTGAAAAGGAGCAACTGCAGATTCCTGTCGAGTGATGTCAAACCTTGATCAGTTCCCAATCAACGGCTCAATCAAGCCCAGCTAATAAAGAGCTCAGTTGGGGGAAAAGGCGGTTTACTCGGCGCGCCCCCACGGCAAGGTTTGAGAAACTCTTCATTAGACAATGGTCCGTGTCACAGCCCGTATCACAGTAAGCGTTGCAGCCCCAACGGGGACAACACACAAACCCTACCAGTGGCCAGGGTGGCTTAATTGGTGAAAACCCAGACATATGGCCAATTCCAAGTCCCTGCTCTGTGAGGATACAAGTGGATAACGACGTGTCATTTTCCACCCGCGCTCCTGCAGGCCCCTGTGTCCGGCCATGTGCATGAGCTTCATCAGACGACTCCACCTCGCCAACCTGCATAAAGAGCTAGCTCACTCTGCGCACAGCCCAGCCATAAAGTCACCGCTTTAACTGTTACGGTGACAGGATCTGGGGGAGAAAGAGATGAGAAAGAGAGATATATATTCTCTTTAGCTCGATTAAAGTAAATATTGCTATATTGAGAATGACTGAGATAAGAAGATTAAACATGGGTTAGTTTTGTACCAATGTAAACCAACACAGCAGCCAATGTGGCTGCCTGTGGCCAGAGCATGTCTAGCCAAAAACAGTAGCCATAACCTGATAGGAAGGTTTTTACCAGTTTTAATATCACTAGCCTTATTTTGCCATTGTCAATTCCGGCATCCTCCAAATATGAACACTCGGTAAGAATCATATTAAACATTGCAAACACGGAAATGTGGCTTCCCTGGTGTTTGCGGGCATGTGCAGCCTGCTTTCATTGTCATGTTATAGTCAACCTTTTTTGTGAAAACAAAATATTTTAATTGCATTTGTCTGATGCACCATGAGCTAAATCAGATGCGGTGATGATCATTATCATCTGCAAAAATGATAATACAGTTTAGAAGCATGCCACCATTATAGTTATATCTGTCACTATCATAATCCTTCTCATCCTCCTTACTATTACTATAACATCAAAAAAACACAAATGAACCAATATCTTTATAATTGCTGGTAAGTGTAAAGTAGTAGGCTACACATAAGCTATATAAAAGAATGGAGCGCATCAAAAATCTAAGTCAACTTTAGCATCATTTTTCTCAGGATTATCTTGATAATAGCGGATGCATCTGATGAATTACATTATTAATTTTCCTTTGCCAGCTCATCCCTCTTTCTCACCTTACCTTCCATCCAGCCACACATTAAAACCTCAGAGACTTTAATAACCCACCTCACGGCTCATATTCAGCCCATCACGCCTTTCAAGGCCCGCCAAAATATTAGCTCTCTCGGTCACCAATTACCCCCCATTTTCCTGAAGTGTCTGGCACTGGAGATGTGACCTTTAATTTTCAGCTGATTGCATTTTCTTTCCTGGTACACGCCGAGCCGCGTGTGTCCACGGAAGCGTGACCGCGGTCACGTGGGGGAGGCTGGCATGAATGTTAACGCGCTCGGATGGGTGGGGAGCGTGTAAGTGTTCCTGACATGATACAGGGGCATTGGAGGAGGAGGGCGGCAGAGTGGGGGAGCGCTGAACGGGGTCGGTGCCTTAATGAGGAGATGGCAGTCAGCTGAGCACTGTCCACTTTGCCTCCGTGCCACCTCCTGGCGCATGAAGAAGTGACTCACTCCTGCCTGCGGGCCAAGCCATAAAAATGCCGCTTTAACTGTTATGTTGTTATTGTTGTTGTCATTTGTCCCCTTGCTGGATCCCTCAAACGCAAGAGAGGAGCGGGCACTAGAGCAGAAATTGCTATCTTTCAAGAAGACAGTTTACGCATGGACACTTCATCAGAATTTCGATCGAATAAATTCCTCTTCACTTAAGGTGAGAGAATGTAACGCCAAATGTGGGCCAGGCAGCTTTTTGCTTGATTGAGTAGCGTCGTGAAGCACCTGCTGTAGCTCTACCATCAGAATCACTCAGCTTAATATTCTGCCTCTCAAAAGTCCAAAGATGTGAACTGACAGACTGAAGCTACAATGTTTTCGCAATATATGCTGCAGATAGAGCAGAAAGCCTGTTTTCTCAAAGCCTGCCTCACTTGACCGTTCAACATTCATGAACTAGCTATCTAAATCTAAGCGTGTTACTTCAGGTGCATTTATCTAGGACCAGATTACCATATGTCAAAGCTGTTGCTCACTAAAGCGCACATAATTAAATAAGACAAAATGCAAGCATGATAAACTGTGATATAATTTCCCTGTCAGTACATGAAACTCTTAAATTTTAGAGAATTATTAATAATTAATGAGTAACCTAAGTGTAAATTTAACTATAACACGATATTACACTGTTGGTGTTGCTTTATTACCAACACTGATTTTCAAAGTGCATAAAAAAGTTTGCCAATATTGCACTTCACATGCAACTACAATTATTTTTAAGTGTTTCATAGAATATGTCATGCACTTTTGTGGGGGCTCATTGGATGAAACTTACCAATTCATACATAAGTCAATGATCCACATTCATAAATTTAAATATACATATTAAACCCCTAATCAAATAAATCTGTTTGATGTAGAGCGATAGGCAAACTGCATGTCGTTTTCCACAGAAGATGCCAAGGTACACTTTTACAGTATCGTTGCAGTCATGCTTTGAGTTCCCTAGATTCCTGGATTTTGTTGTCAGCGCCAGATATATCCTTCAGAGTAAAACAAACACAATGTCAACATTTCCCAGTGCTTGCATAACATCGGGACATAATTACACTACAAGGAATGAGGGAGGCATTCTGTGTTAACTCTGTTGTTAGAACCATGTTAAAATATCTAGTCAGAGCTTCAGTAATTACTGTAACCGTGCAGGGTAACACTCACGGAAACTATCTGACACAAGGGACCACTGCTCTGAAGCAGTCAACAAAGGGAAAGAGCTTTAGTGTATGTATATTTTCCAGAGTGGTTGTAATAGTGCAGGCAATGGGTGGGGTTTTACTCTGATTTCACCAAATGTGTTGTTTTTTTACAATATGGAAAATAACGTATGATCTCAGTAAATACAAAATGTTTTCCTGTTCATCTGCAGCTGTTTGTCTCTGGGGTTTTACCTTTACTCTCTCAGCCAGTGGAAAAAGAGAGCTTTTGTCAAACTATTTCAGTAGTTTGAATTGTACAATAGTGAGGTGGCCTACTGCTAAGATGACAGTTGAAACAGTCAAGCTAGAACCCTTCCAAAGTCCCTGCAAAATGCTGCCTCTGGCACATAACCGCTATAACTGCTATACAGTATCATTATTAAAACAACTCAGGTCCCTCTTCGGTGTAACTGCGTCAGGCTTTGCTCGGCAACTCTGGGTATTTTTAGACTTTGATGATCGCAAATTTCATTTGAAAACAATACAGCCAAGAAATAAATGCATTCATTTATTCTGTATTATTTTTGATGCTGTTTCTGTTGTTGCTGTTGATGACTACAAATTATAATCATCATTACCACCATCATCGTTGTCATCATCATGACCATCATTCTATTATATAGCTAGCACTTGAATATGGTCTTGAATCTTGCCTCTAAAGTTTCTTTATATTCTTCCATCTGAGGTTTTTACCTTGCCATGAGTCTCATTATCTTATATTAGGGATGCATCAATTTGGCTTGGTTTCATTTCATACTTTTGTTTAACTGATTTTTCTGGGTCAAATTGTTTACAAGTACAACATTCGCAGTGAATTGAGTGGAAGTACACTTTAAAGGCTTTGACCTCTTCTGGGACACTAGTGGAAGTTTCAGTGGCCTGCACAGATAGGGTTTATAGTGTGTGGAACTGGGCAGGGCCCGGTCAGGATGTCCCACGCAGCTCCGAGTGCAGACAGATGGCACTCATTCCGTTAACTCCACTTTGCAAAAGGCAGCTCATATCTGCACAGCTATATCCACAGTCACCTCAGAGCAAATAAAGGTATGGGAGTTTAGATAATCATTTGTCAGCAAGAGGGATATTTTTGTTGGTGTTCATGAGTCATTCTCTTAGTATTAATCTGACGTTACGAACCTGTATAATCAAATTGTAATTTTTATGCAACTTGGTGAAGAAAAATAGCAGTGGAAAAAAAAGAATCCAAAAATCTGATATATAGATATTGTATGGGTTCATTTTGATGGAAAGGTTTTCTGTACTGCCATTTTAAATATGATGCATGCAGTTACATATGTGTACAAATAGTACCTGCACTTCAATGGCACAAAATAGAACACATATGGGATGCATCACAAATTCTACAGATATGAAAAAAGTCTAACCTATAGTGCCCTCTTTTTCTTGAATTTCTGTCCATTATATCACCCTAACAGAATGCATTTATACGTGTTTCAGATCGCCAAGAAGGTTAGGCAATGTTTGTCTCTTGTATGTTTTCAGTGATTTAACAATGTAGTTGATTCACAGAAATAACTGAATGATAACTAGATGAAAATCAATGTGTGCCCATTGCATTCATTTAAAAAGAGGTGACAAAAGGTTCTCTCATCTACATGTATTATTATTATTATTATTATTATTATTATTATTATTATTATTATTATTGTTGTTGTTGTTGTTGTTGTTGATTTACTGCTCACTACAATTATCCATTGCTACAAAGCGTGTTCTCATTTTCTATTTAAGGAATGTGCCGGAGAAAGTAAACTTTAAGAGAAAGCCACGTGCGTTATTTATATTCTTAAACGTAACTTATTTATAAAGTTGAATGAGAATTTATTTCTCGTATGAATTTATCTTAAATTATTTAGCAAGAAATTGTTCATTCAAGGCACTGGCAGATTTCTCCTCAGTTCTTATTAAAACTTAACGTTCCCTACATCCCAGACTCTAACTTTTTTTTTCCCCGCTTTCTTTATGTCTATGGATGTTTTCCTTTTTTTCTCTTTTTTCTTTGACTTTTCATTTCGGACGTGCTGGCAGAACATGGCCTCGCGCGATTGTGGTAGCTGGAATAAATAATATATAAAACAAGTAAAAATCATATAACAACGCTATCCACGATGTTGTGATTAAGTTATGTGTAACTTGACATTCTAACAGTACTATGTATCATTTACAATACTCTGGTTTGTTAGGGTTACTAGCATCTCTGTTAGTTCGGTAGACATGCAAAATCATGTAAAAATCTCTTGTGCAAGACGGCCCGTGAGTTTTATATGTGTAGTCTGCTGCTGTTACAGGATTAAAACCTTTCTAATATTAACGGATAACTCCGTCTCATCAATGCATGCAATAACAGGACGTTTGAACATTAACTAATTCACCTCTTCCCATGTTGAAAGGGAGGAATAAATAATTGTTCCAACCAATAAATAAATAAATAAATCTTTAAAAATTCTCTCCTTCTAGAAAACCAACCCTTCGGTCATTTATTTACAGGGATGACACCGTTCCTTTTTAAGTGGTCCCTCTCCAGTTTCATCATAAATACCGCATTAATTGCTGTTTTTCTAAGGGGGACCCCCACCTCATATAAGCAGACAGGAAATACATTTTGTATGAATACATGGTCGTAGTACCCAATACTATGCACAGAATATGACATCTATTACTTTTAACACCGAGAATTTTTCCACTATATAAAGTTTTTTTTTTTCCAATCGATACTAGCCATATTGCTTATGTAACAAAATCAAACAGAAAATATTTTGTCTATATTCTCCAGAGGGGCTACATTTTTATTTGAAATAATTCTTGAGATGTCTCGACATCCTGACAACTTAAATAGAGACCTTAAGGTAACGTTTAAAAGTCTCTGCTGCTCTGCTTTCCACTTTAAAGGTGTTGTGTCGAAGGCTATTACCTCTACGGGACGTTTCCTTCCCTTAAGTCAAAAAAGCAGAACCGTCATTAAAAGACGACCAGGTCGATAAAGCTTTTAGATTTGTAGATGTTTTTAGGGGCCCATTTCCCGCGGCTAAGCATTGTTAATGGAGCTTGAGGAATTATCTCATGACTCCCGGTTTGAGCGTAGTTTATTTCCTCGGCCTGGTCCCTTGTCGGCCCTGTCAAATTCACTTAATGAAAAGTAACGCCTCACTGATTACAGTTTTATTTGGGCTCAATGTAAAAAGCGCTGTTAATTTAACATGCCCTCCTCTGTGTGTTTGAATTTGTCATGGCTGAATTATTTTTTCCTGTTTAAAGTCCCCCCCCTTCCCCCCATCTAAGTAATTTAGTAACTCTCTCGCTTGCTCGCTCTCTCTCTCCCTCCCCACTTCTTCCAACCACGTTTACTTCATTTTCAATCGGCTTATGTGTGTTTGCAGTCGATCTGTAATGTTACTTGCCGGTGGATCCAGTTTTAGACTAGTTTTGTTAATGCCACTTCCCATAGATAAGGCTATCCAGATGTTATCGAGTGCATGTAGTTATCCATCACACTATAAGGAACGATCAACCTTTACCTCATGTTAGTCTATCGTTGTCTATGATCCTTTTATATCTGTTTAGTGTTTAATAAAACCAGAAGGCATTGCCGTTTCTTTCAGTGTTACATTCACGTTTACATTTATTAATTTGGCAGACGCTTTTATCCAAAGCGGCTTAAAACTGAGGTAGAGTACAACACAAGCAAAAAACCTCTCCCACACCTGAAAAAGTGAAACAATTTTAGGTTCTCATGGCAGCTACATGTCTTTAGCATTTCAGCAACAGATATGCTACACATAGGCCTATATTTTCGTTTTCGTATCGGCTTTCAACTAGGCTACATACTACATCCAACATTATAAAACTCTGAACGCAGATTTGTTTAAGGCAGAACATTTTAACGTTTTAATTTCGTCAAGGCTTGAAAGTCAAGCCTTGTCAGATTTCTGATCTCATTTTCCATATCATGGTCATACACACTGTACAACTTTAAGTTGTTTCAGTGGCTATTTAGTTTGCTTATATTCAACAATCGCGTGTTTTGTATTAATTCCTCTGACGATATCTGATTCTTTTGGCTGCCATATTAAAATTCATCAGCGCTTTGCCTCTCCCGGAAACCTTTCTCCCTGGAGAGTAGACTTTTCGCCATTACTGTCAAATACTGCACTCGTGACGGCTAATTTTTGCCCTTTTATTGGTAACAATTTTGAGACCCGTTGCCCTTTTCAGCTAAAGACGTGGCTCATCTGAAACAGTCTCCCTAACTCAAGAGCCTTTGGAAATTGAGGGGTCCGTGTCAAAATTTCGCTTCCAATGATCTTGCCTGATGTACATTTCAGGTACTGGGGAGCCTGTCTTAGCGTTTTGACAGTTGCTGGCGTGAGGGGGTTTAGACATTTCAATAATAATATCATGGATGTATATAAAAATGAATATAGTGGCATGAAATATGATTGAAGTATCCAGGCCAATTGCAAGTCGTTTCCAGTGCGCATAATAAGATGATATTATGCTACTCTTCTATCTTGAATATATTTACTTTCTCGCCATTAATTCATGACAGTGATTACTCGTCACTGTTTGAAAAAAAATTAGCATGTGCATATGAAACATTTCCCACAGAGACGTAATGATTTCTCTGTTGATTGCGTAAAATTGTGCATCTGAACATGCAAGATCAAAAACCGACACTCAGATGCACAACTATTTACGACTACTTATCATTGATGTGGAAGAGAATAATGTTGCGAATATTCATAAATGGTAATGATTCAGTTAACCCTCCAGAACTTTTTAAACCTGAAGGCCTGGTCAACATCACGCCACTTTTGAAGGCAAATGTCACTCCTTCCCAAACCAAGTCCAATATGTTAGACAGTTCAATTAATTTAAGAAAATTACCAGAAAATCTTTGCTTTACCCCCATGTACATATGACGGAGCTTCTATTGATGAAGTAATCCCCCTAATGGCCCCGGACATTTCAGCACCAAGGACACCGAATTCGTGCAACGCAATCACACAGCAGACGTTTTTCCCAAAAGTTCCAATTTATTTCAGCGTACAAATTATAGACACGTCCTTCCAATTTTAGGAAACTTGTGCATTCGTGTGATATTTTACAGCAGTGATACGCACTTTGTCATTGGCAACATGTGACAGAGCTTCAAAGAAAAAAAAAACATGCCTTCCCACAGTTGTAAACTTTCATTTAAACCTCTATGTAAATTTTACGTGCGTTTGAAAAAGAAAGTAATACCCTTCACGTTGACCCTGACTAAGAGTCTCAAGAGTGAAATGCCAGTTTAACTTGGCGGCATTGGTATCTGATGATAAGCTGTAGACGCAGTAACGTGTGCTCCAACATTAGTGAGTCATGTTACAATACATAGTACAGAATACAACAGTACATCTCGTGGCCATGTCCAGCGCTGTGTGAGGTGAAATTTTGGCTTGTTAAGAGCAGAACGTTTTGTTTCCCGTTTTAGGGAATGCCATGTTGTCTTTCTCTGAGTCTTTATGCTGTAAATTAGTTATGTGCTCCTTGATTCCGCTGTTTCCAACTGAACGCCCAAGGGCACTTGTCTCCAGTATGGCACCTTTGGTCGCGGCCCAAGGCACGGTAGTGTTGGCCAGTGCCTGATTCAAAGTGTTGTGTCGAAAGAGGGGGTCGTGGAAAACCCCGTCCACCCAGTTTCGAAGGGTAGCAACGGGTGAGTCCTGTTGTCTGTCCGTCACCACAGGAGACGAAAAACCTGGAGAGGCGGGTACAGTCAGCTGACTTTTGTGCATGCACGAAGGATACTCGGCTTGGTTCAAAGACGTAGCGGTTTGCGCAAGCGACCATATTTTTGGTTTGTTTTCTGATATTTGGTGACCTTGTTGGTAGAAGGCTTTTGCTGGCCTGCCCTTGGTCCCACTGTGTTCACAATCCTCCGGAGCCGCTCTCAGGCAGCTCTTGGACAACTCCTCGTCACATCCAAGAGAAACTGGCACGGAAATATTCAAAGGTGTTTCTTTGGAGTGGTCATTCCGACAATCCGCCGTCCACATATGGGTGTTCATATGAAAGCGTGACTTCAGATCGCATTCAGAGCTCTCCGACTCAATCGAATCGATATCCTCTAGATCACTTAACTGCGGATCTTTGTCTTTCTTACATCGGTCATCTGAAAAGAAAGGTTACACAATATAAGTGGTCACGTTTTCAGTAAAATCTGCGTTCAGGTGAATGCGACATCTTAAGATAAACAAGATGAAGCGCGAATTTAATCATTGCTGTAGAAGCTATGCATAGCTACAGACAAATAACAGCCACTGCTTAAATTAGCAAATCGTTGGGGAACACTTAATCACTCAACAATGAATAGCATTGTAATGTGGACGTACGTGTTTCTTCAATGTAACAACAGGCCTCTGGGTAATATACATACTCAGGGCGACATAAGTGCTTATAAATCGCTTTAAACACAAAACAGAGGGAGGTGTTCGTTTCGATGAATATAATGACAGGTAGCTACAACAAACCATGGTCTTTCATTTCGCTTTTAATTGGTTGTTCTTCAGAACCCTCTTCGTCCGCGTCGTCATAACTCTTCTCTTCAGAACTTTTGGTGCGCGGAGGCCACGTCATCTTGTTCTCCTTTTTGAGTCTCCGTCTGGCATTGGCGAACCAGGTGGAGACCTGCGTGAGGGTCATCTTAGTGATGATAGCCAGCATGATTTTTTCTCCTTTGGTGGGATAGGGGTTTTTCTTGTGCTCCTGCAGCCAGGCTTTTAAAGTACTTGTTGTTTCGCGGGTGGCGTTTTTTCTCCGTGTTCCTCCATCCATAGACCCGTATCTAACAATGCAAACAGTAATGTTGAGATCAATTTGATGAATCAGACGTTATCGAAGATACAGTAACGATTGTAATAAGACAGTACCATCATCGCACTGTGATGTGCACTTTGAATGCTTAGCTTCTGTTGTCTTGGGTTTTATTACTCTGTACATTTATGACTTCTTCCGTCATTCGCTGGAAACTGACTTGAATGGAATGTAGTGTTTATTAATGATATTTACTAGTAAGTGTCCTCGAAAATCAAACAGAGCCATTAAATTGGTGATGTGTGCAGAAAGCAGTGTCTGTTTGAAAGGTATCTATCATCGTATTTATAATAATAATGTTTCAGGCTTATTCACAATTTTAATGTCAAGCTGAGGAAGACTGTCATTTGCAATTTCTTCATTTACAACAATTTATGTGAAGTATTCATATGTAATATTGAGCTCAAACTGAGGAACATCAAAAAATATTCCATTTATATTTCTTTAGACAATAGTTTCCGAGCCTATCAGCTCAGTATATGGTCCGAGTGAATAACCTTATTAAAGTTTTCAATGCAAAACAAAAATGACACAAAGAGTTACATTGCTACATTGTGATTACTAATTTTATACGTATAGGATACCATCTCAAAACAGCAGGCCTCAAAAATAATGATGACCAAGCCGTGTTGCTATAAACTCGTAAGATACAAGAAAAAAAAGTCAATGAAAAGTCATTACATTTGTTAAGGTGTTTACAAGAGTACTGTACATATTTGTATATTCTTTAAATTGTTTATACCTTTTTAAGGACTTTTGGTATGTTTTGACATTTGCACATACTACTCATTTTTGATATTGATCCTACCTGAAAAATGGTATCTGTATCAGATATGATGTGAGATAGTTATTTTATCAATCCATACCTGTCATACTGATATTGCCCCAAGGTAGCTTCATAGGGATAGTAAGCCGTAGATTGTGTGATCCCCGCATGCGCAGGCGCTGTTCCATCCTTCGTGTCAAATGCACTCTGTAAAAGACCACATATAGAGTGAGGCCATGGAAATAATGAACGGCGTTTTGTCCCGTGCACTAATTTGTATTGATTGTCACTTAATACAGCAACCAGCGCTTTTGAAGCTTTCAGAACAGCCATCTTAAAATGCGATTAAAGACAGTTAAATGCGTTGGTGTTTAATGGATAAGTTGCCCAATGGATAAGTTGCATCAAGTGACATATAGGGGAAGGTGATTCACTCAAAGCACTCAAAATAGATGCATAAATGCATAAAATCGCAATGTCAGTTTTAGAGACTTTCCGGGTGTTTTTATTTATTTCAGCTAGGATAAATAAAAAACGAAAATCACAGTGCATCCAATTTTTCATGTGTTGGAAGGATGTGTTTGCGTGTGCCCTAGAACACTTTATGAACACAATCAAAAGGAAAAAAGTGTATTACTGGAAAGACACCAGATTAATCCAATAACATGATTTTCTCACATTCATTTTGACTCATTCATTTTGATTCAAAATACCCCTCAAAATTCCGATGGTATTCGTTATATTACTTCATAATAAATTTGTATTTGATGCAGTCGGATGTAAGCTGTATCCCAGCCAATATTAATATGTCAACTTGCTTCCAAAATATAATGGCATACATATAATTGCCGTTAAAGTCCATCCAAATTAGTTTATCACTCACACTGAGAACATTTATCAGCGCCTTATCGGGGTGTAGCCTCTAAAAAGCCCTTGTTCCATTATCAAGAAAACTAACAGGTAATGCTTACCAGGGAATAAAAAGCAGATGCGTCGGCGCCATAGGTAACATAGTTTCCATAGCACTGGCTGCTGGGGTACGGATTCCCATAGACGCCCATAGTGGCTGCAGGGTTCAGCTCGTGTCTGGCGGTTGCGAGTAGACGACTCTCGTAAACAGGACAATACACCGGCGTTTGGGACGAGGCAACTACCCCGGTGTCCGCAAGAGTTCTGCCACTTGATTCGTAGCAAGTCGTCAAAGAATTGGTGGCCATTAGGAACTGACGAGGACACAAAATAACACATTGTCCTTAATATTCGTGGTGAAATTTGTAATGGATGCAAAAAAATCTACATGGATAGCTTTTTTTTTATCTTGAAAAGGTGGATAATACAGTACACATGAAACAATGGCACAAAAGAGATTCTATGTTGACGTAAAGAGTTAAACATAGCTTCATATGTAATTCCTCTTTGCAACGACTCGCACGTTTAAAGGGAACACGTTGACGGTATGATTTATGATCTGATAAACATGAAACAAATTCTTAGTAACTAATCTTGAAAATCCACATCAAGGTAAAAATTCGTAATCTACATCTTGCGGGTTATCTTTGCTAGAAAGCGGAAGGGCAAACTTACTCTTATTAAAATCATATGTACAGTAAAGATATTTTGCGGATATCGTTCTCTCTACTTTTGAACTTGCCTTGAAGTACTGTGCACTCTATAATGCACATTCCCAAAATTAATACGATATAAACCATTTGACAATCAATAAAGCCAGTCTTACCTGGGGTGCAGACGAGTAATGATATCCCAGCTGCGGATATGACATTGTCGAGAGATCCCGATATCCAGAAATAATGCGAGACCGCAGGTCTCCGCTCTACTGCCACCTTCCTGTGTTTTACTGTTGCCTGCCAATTGATTGGTAAGAACAGGCTCCCAGATCCTTATAGGACGAAAGAGAGTCCCATGTTTAATTCCATCAGTTGCTTCCCCAGCGATTTTCAAAAGGAAAAAAGTACCGTTTAATCATTGATATGTGCGCAATTATTTAGTTTTTTTTTGTTCCATATGAAAGACATTGATGTTCATAACAGGTTAGGCTACATATATTGCTTTAGAAAAAGGTGCTATTAACCACATTTTCTTAGACACACGGTGTTTTAAAGCATCTCTGACGTCAGATGAATCTCACTCAAAATGACTGGAGTGTTACTTCAACGTGCGTAAATCGGGGAGAAAAAAGAGATGTTATTGGGAACTGGAGGAAGGTTTCACAGTTTCGTAACTATATAAACCAGCCTTTTAAAGTTGCAGGCCTACAACTTAAAAAATGAAAACACGTGTAAAACATGCAGCGTCATGCCCATTTCAGAGGGTAACTGAGAGCATGTTGTTTTTACAGTTGGACCCTTAACAGGCACAAATACATTAGAAATAAATAAAGTTACACAGAGGTATCGTCCAGCAAGGGTTTATTTAGTTGCTGAACTCAATTTATGTGTCACAGGAGAGTCTCTAGGGTCTATGAAACTGCAGCACGAGGTATAAATGGGTGTAAAAGTAATTAAAGCTAAAACGTCAAATGTCATCGGAAGTCAATCGAGTCTGTAATGTATGTAATGAACTAGCGCTGACTTCGTCTGGTTGATGATAGGCGTCTTTGTCAGGCTGACTTGTAGGGAGAATTCTGGCTTCAGACGTGTGAACAGCCCCAGGGTCACCCGCAAATTAATGATGATGTATTCCCTCTCCTCTCAGCTGGAAGACTGCCCCGCACGAGACGAGGTTGCCCACTTTGACACGATTGAGGGTGATTGATGAGGAGGCCCATCTAGAGATCATCCAACAAAACGTTGGCCCATGCATACTGTAACGACTTTCACTGACAAATTAAAGGATTTGCCCCCCCCCTCAACTAATTTAACTTGTATGTTACATGTTGTTGACAATTTAGGACCAGTAAAAGTTAACTGACCAAACAAATGGGCACATATGTACCAGTAAGTAATAGAGAGGGAAATTGTTCAAATTAATTTAGGTTTCTTCTGTTTTTTAAGTCTTTGGGGTCATAAATGAGATGTGACCTTGATTGTGTATGTAAATAATAATATGCACATACACACACACACACACACAAACACACAAATCAATATCAGTGGAAAGAGCCATCACTACATATAATGTCTCTCCTGTACAATGACTGTGTACCCAACAGAAGGTACTGTCAGATAGGCCACAAAGCTTAGAAAATTGATTTTGCACTTGTCTTCTCCCAATTAATCCAACACGTTTTTCTAATCTTTTCTAACTCTTGCAATTCATTTTGACATATTTTGGGTCTGTTGGCCTTACAGTCAAATTTAGTCAAATTCAGTGATTCAGTTTCTTAGTTCCAATTAAGGCAATTTTCACAGGCCCAGTTATTCAGTGGATTCAAGTTAATGTTGCTTTACAAAATCAGTATTTATTTGATTAATTATTACTATTTTTACCCAAATTATTTTTAATTTCCAAACAATGAAAGATTCATGGAAGTTTTGGCTAATCTTTGTCTTAAATTTTCACACATGTTCACATACACACTTTGTTGGATACCTTCTTATTGCCATTGATTTCCTTAGATAACTTATTTTGGTTTTTTTTTTTTTTTTTGGTTTACATTTCACTTCAAGTTCATCAACATTTTTGTCTCTTGACTGAGGATTTTATTTACTGTTTATTTATTTATTTATGCATTTATTTATTTACTTTTTGTCACTCCTTACACAGTCACACAATAGTTTTATGAATTTGCTTTAGAGATGGATAAACAAGAAAATCAAGAAAAACAGGGCTTGAAGAAATCATGGATTTTATGTGCCTGCTATCAAAGTAATTTATAATTTTGTTTAAAATATCATAATATTTTTTTGACCACTGCTTTATCCTTAAATGTAATTAAATACAATTCGTTTTTAAATAATCTGATGGAGGTGTTGAGTATCACTGACTCCATGAACACAATTTGAAACTAGTTTCACGTGAACACATTCTGTTGCGAAATACAATGGTAATGACAGATAAAAGCTAAAATTGGACATTAAATATGGATGTAATGTTTTTTTTTTTAAATTTTGTTTAATCTTAATTCATATGTTTAGCTTTGGAATGTTTTGGACTGTGAATTGTCTTGCTGCTTGATAAAAGTTTGCCCCACAGGGATATAAAAGTCCTCTTCTTTCTTTAGCCTGTATTGCACAATGTTTTCATATACAGCATTCTAAACTTGCATTGATTAATGTTTTGGATGTCTGCACATAGGTAAAAGTGATACATATTGTTCATTGGGCTATTGAAATGAAAACTTCAGCTGAGAGGCTTGTGGATGAAATGAACTGAAGTAAACCTGTGCTGATGAATACGTTTTCATTGCCAAAGGGATAATGGTCAGCAACAGTTGGAGGACGGTAGAAGTGAAAGAGTTAAATAAGTATTTTCATACATGTTTGGCTAGAAGCCTTCATCACGGTAACATCAGTGCCAGGTAACCCTGATATCATGCAACTTGGAAACACATCGGGGTTAACAGTATTTTTTTTTCCTCTCCCCAATCAGTCGTCCTCAAAGTCTTGCTAAAGTTTTCATCCTTACCATTCTGTTTTCATGAACCTTTGAGGAACTGCAAGGTAGTGCTAGTTGCTTTCTTGTTTTTATATTTTATATCAGTGTCCTCAAATGGACGCAGATTAGCAAACGCTTGGTAATGAAATATTCCCATTCTGCAAAGCATTAGGGAAAATGTGCATTTCACTCATATTTCAGGGTAACAAATTTAATTTGAATTCTGGTAGCTGAAAAAGTTAAATTCTAAAAAGATCAAAGTGATTGTAACATCAAGAAACAATTCCTTCCCCAAAGGATCAATGTGTATCCCTCAAGGCAGGAGATACTTAAGTGATGTTTAGATCCAAAGCGGCATTTATATATATTTTTTTTTGTTCCACAGTGTTGCAATTCACTTAACATGCATTATTGATAGATAAGATCAGTGCATTAACCCTGAATAGATTCTTAACTGAGGTGGTCCTCAGACATATGACAATAGATAGAAACCAGTGGACAGTGCCTAAAAGGAGTGGTTTCCAATCCTGTGCCTATGCTGTTGTAGTCTGTTACTCCTACACGGTATGCATCTATTTACTCTGCACAAAGCTCGATGCAACTGGTATCTTATTATGCTTCTGCAAGGAGCTGGGTTTGCCGATAGATGTCTGCCTGGCTGGACAGAGAACAAGGAGCACGATTCTTCCTCCAAGAAGAGCGTTGTTCTGCCACCAACTTACTGCTGGGCTGCTTTATGTTCGTTTCCATAGTCAAATTACACTGGTCGTGCACATGGAAGTGGCCTCACTACAGTATAATATTGTTTTATCAGTATATATTTTTATATAATGTCTTATTATATGCATGATATACTAATAATAATTTAACACATATTTTTCTCTTTCAATTATATTAGTATACATACTTACATATGTTTTTGTAGCAGATGTAGACTATGTATACATACATACATTTATGCATCTCAACAAAAAGTTTACCAGGAGAATAAATATGTTTAGTGTTGATTATCAAACATTGTAAAATTTATAGTTGAGAGAAAAAAGGAAATTCCAGTACAACCTAGAAAACTAGATAAATGGCTGCACGTTTAACGCTTTAAATAAGAAAACGATAGGAATAATGACTTCACCCCAAGTCTTTGCCTGTTTTCAGAAAATGGTTGACTCACCACCGCAAATGTCTCAAGACTGATCTGGGTTCAGCCCGGCCTTGATTACTGCACAAATAGTGACAGAGAGTGGTGAGAGACAACTGTTCACACAGCAGACTACAGCTCAGTTTTCCAACTAATGGGCAGAGATGAAAATATTACAGCTCTTGCAGCGGGTTAGAAAGTGAGAGACAGAAAGACACACAGACAGTGTGATGGAGTGCCGTCACTACAGGTGAGTATGCGCTCTGCCTGCCATACCAATGAACCTGGCTCTTTGGCGTCATGGTCAAAGTCGCATGTTTAGTACCCCGTAGACCCGGGTTTGAGGCCGGGTGGGGTGACTGCTCTCGCCCTTCGCTACAGACAGGCAGACACCCAGGGACGGAAGAGAAATAAGAGCATGCAAGGTGTGAGTGGGGAGGCATGAGGATGTGTATGTGTGTAGGAGTAGCTGTGTTAAGTGCTACAGAGGGCATGGTGCACAAGGACCACAGTGTAGAAACATCTGTAGAGCATTCCTATACTTTGTGCCGGATTAAGTGGCTTTGTCAAGTACATGCGCGATTATTACAAGCCAATGATATGGGTATGAAGGAACTTGGTACGCACAGTACTGCAGAACGCTGTAACACTGTACCACCCAATACCCTCTGCATGGCACCCAGAGGGGCAGTCATGGACACGTGGATCACTATGCAGTTTCGATAACCTTTCACAGGGTCATGCACTTCTTTCAAGTTATATAGTCCAAGCAACAACTATGCATTAGCATTTCTTTTCTCCAACTGGGTCATGTGCATGAGTACTGCTAAAAAAAAAAAGAAAAAAAAAAGGGAGAGGAAGAGATTTCAGTCTCATTATGAGAACGATTTCGGCTTTCTGATGCAATCTTCTTCAAAAAGTATGGAGACGTCCGTCTCGGGGGAAAGAAAGCATGTCATGCTCGGAGCTGCCAGAGACGGTCCGGTTTTACCCACCTTTTTTATGCGGGAATAAGGAAAGCCGAGAGGCAGGGGAAAGCATCTGCATGTTAAGCAGGTATTAAAATTGTATAGTTCTGATACTCTCAGGTACGAAATGCTCCGAAGGATCCTTGTTTCCTTCCTCTGTGATTGAAGGGACTTGTGATTGCCTTTCCACAGGCTGCGCCCGTCCGCATCGGCCGACCCAGCCCTCCGCGATATCAACAAGGCTCTTTCATTAGGGGGAGGCCCATTTGCCGTTTCATGGGTAAAATAAGATGCAGAGACGAGACAATAAGGTGCATTTGTGTTTCCGCCCTTGCATTATGAATAAATGATCGTAAGTGGCAGGGCTGCTTCAGAAAGGTAATCATGGCCTAACGCACTCCGGCTCCGCTACATACATATTAATACATAAATACATTGTTGAATATTGAAGTGGGGTGAAAATAATGACTTTTCGGTGTTCCTGCCCCTTTTTAAAGGTAAAAACAGGGACGGAAATGAGCAGAGAGGGATTATGATTTTACGGCAGATAGACATTTCTGAGGAAATGCCGTGAGGTCGGTTGCATGCGTAAGGGGCTTGATGAGGGTAGGTTTCTGGCTGATACTTTTTGACGGCCGTGGCTTGCTCCATGGGCTGGTGTCTGATGAGCAGTCACGAGGCACCATGTTTGGGTGGGTACGCAGTGTTTGAGACCTGGTCCTACCTGCTGAGTGGCACCTGGAGGCTGACCATTGCCACTGCCTCATTTGACATAAGGCCCTGTTGTCGCTGATGGGCTGATATCTATCTGATGTGGATAGGCTGCTGTGGTGGGCACAGTGAGTGATGAGCCATGCGGATTATGTAAAGATCTATGTAGCATTTTGTGGGACACAACACCCTCAAATGTCCTTGTTAGATATATGCAGGCAATTACCTGTGTCTATTCAGCCTTTGAGCAATGTATAAGATAGCGCTGTAATGGAATCTGTGGTCTCAACAGACTGCAGATGCGTCCTCTCCGAATCTTTAGCTTTGAACTGAATTACTGATGGAGTTCATGGGTATAATTCAGATGACCCTTGCAAAGTATTGAAACATCACATTTTTATGCAAGCATTTCATTCACACAGCAAAGATTACATCAGCACGTAAGCTTTTCAACATATGTTACACTACGGTTGCTTAGCAGATGCTGTCATCCAGAGCTATCTATATAGTTTATCATTTTGAAGTTATTCATTTATACAGCTGAAAACCTGCTTGGGCTATTCTGGTTGTGTTCCTTGACCAAGAGTCCTACAGCAGTGGCAAGCTGGAAAAATGAACTGGCAACCTTTTGGTTACAAGCCCTTTTCCTTGTCACTCTACCACACTGTCAACACCACTACACCTTTGTTTGATAAAATAACTTTGATCAAGGACCCCAGTTTTTATCGTAGAATTTGCCAGATGCCAAATGCAGCCAAACTGGATAGTCACTAAACAAAAAGGTACTGTATTAAAAGTGAATTATTTTGTAAAAGAATAAAAACTGGTTTTAGAAAATGAAAACAGATTGGGGGAAAAAAAGTTGGACATAATTTCTCTCTCCTTCATGGTTTTCACCTTTTGCAGCTTTCCCCTCAGAGGGGGATTCCCATGACAATACTGTTCTAAATCCATGAAGCGAAAGCACATTCCCTTATAGTCACCCCCCCTCCCCCCACCTCATCACCAAAAGCACCAGGCAGAACAGGTGCTCTGTCTGAGTGGAAGGCCACCGTAGGCCAGGTCCTACACTGCTTTTTGCCGCACTTCTTTCTGGGGCACAGGAGCCCCTTGACCGGGGAGGGAGGGTGTGTGAAAAGGCACAACGCAGGTCCCCCCGGTGCAGTCTGTGCAGTGGAAAGTGTGCGAAGAGGCCCTGCATTTAACGCCTGGCCGACCAAGTCTCCCGCTAGATGGACCACAGTATTCCCTCAGGTTCGGAGTAGCTGGGCCAGGAGAGGGCTAGATGGAGAGGGGAAGCCACAGTAATTGTATCAAAGGTCTGTTGAGATTTTCTCAAACTGCTCTCAGAGAAAAATAAAATAAAAAAAGAGGAGAGGAGTCCCAAGGTGACAACCCAAAGTACTACTAAATAACCCCCCCCCCCCCCACACACACACACACACACACACACACACACGCACACGCACACAGACACAAAAAAAACAACACACACATGAAATTCAGTGTATCACATGGAAGCCCACACAAGAACTGTCACACTCGTCTTTTTTCCATGTCTAGTTTCCACATTTAGATTGACAATACGTTTTAAAACCTATGACTATTTTACAATTCATACAAAAAATGTGCCAAAACACAGCCAAAATATCAGCAGCCATTCTGTTTGAACCCAGCATAAACACACAGGATCTATTAGAAACACACCTGTATTTAAGCAGGCCTAATTGGACAGGTGTAGCTCATTAGCCAATGGCTGGCTAAAATTGCACCAAAGGAAATTAAGTTGTTGAGCTATTGGTTGGAGGCTAAATTGGAATTGAGGTTCATCAAATCACACACAACTCTGTTCCTGTTGGGAATCACATCCTATGACTGAGGCATAAAATTCAATCACATATGAAACCACCATGATCAAGAGACAGATTAAACCATGCTACCAGAATTTAACCACTAACTTTAGATCAGTATATTGCCAGCACATCTATTTGTTCTCACCTAATTTGCCATCCCTAATTAAAAAACTCAGTGAAGAAATAGCTTATGAAAATCCAATTGGTCACGCAAGTTGTCAATCAACAATATAACTCTGCAGCAGCATTTTTAATTTTTTGCAATGGATGAGATCATTAGCAGGCAGTTTAAAATCTGACCTCAAGGCAAGGCTTGTTTAGTACAATGGTTCTTTCTGTTAGCTAGCTATATGTTTTATTAATTGCATTTTATACAAGCTACCAAAAAGTGAGAAACACTCGTGAAAGAAACTGTGATGTCTTCATGAACATCTGAACAATAATTTGGACATTTGAACATTTGAAAGTTCTAGTCTAGGTGACTCTGCAGACTCAGTAAAATATTTTCCATAGTTTGATAGCTATTGAGAGAACTGATGATAGGAACATTAGCAGCAATACATGCTCGCATTTAAGTGATTATTAGGTTATTTATGTCATTTTATTCTGGTTTAGCTCAATAGCTATCCAACTGTTAAATTGTTTTGAGACTGCAGTGATGCTTGTCATGCAAATTTGGAGAAACCTTAATCATTATAGGTTACAAAAGGATAACAGTCACAGGAAAGACCTAACTGGATAGCTTACATTCTCAGACACTTTAGTGTTGAACCATTCCAACAGAACACACATTCTAATGGCTGTAGCTAGCTGCACCTATGAGAAACAATCCTCTCATCAAGTAACAAACAGCAGCAATTGACCTCAGATGGCTCAATTGATTGAATGGATGTTTTTGTTTTTGTACATTTTGTTCGATAAAACAGTAAGAGAAATGGGGGTGGAGGTTAGGCTGTGAATAAATCAGTCAGTCTGAAAGCACACTCTGACACACTGGTGCAGCCCTCACTGGGACCCAGCCAACAATGGATGCACCAGTGCATGCGTTTAAAACATATCTTCAAATCAATGATATGACATACGGTGGAACAGGCTTATTGAGAAGAGATAATTTTTTAAGAGGCTATTTCAGTTTCACTAGGGTTCAGCAGTCTTTATTTTGGTGGGTAGACACAAATTACACTACATTATTTTCATTCAGCAGACACTCTTATCCAGAGTGACTTACATAGGTTACAATAACGTTATCCAGTTATACAGCTGGATCTTTACCGAGGAAATTGTGAGTTAAGGTCCCTCGCCCAAGGGTACAGCAGCAGTGCTGCAGCAGGGAATCATCATCATCATCATCATCATGACGACATTGATAAAGTAAAATAATCAGCTTCTTACAGAGACACATGGAGTTACATTATGGGAGTTACATTATGACCACTGATCTGTACGTAGAGGTCAAAGGGCATCATGACACCGTGAGGCTGTAAAAGGCATTCTTAGCCCATCTCCTCACTGAGACGCAGCCAATTCTGTGACATCATGAGCACCCTGTGGCAATGCAGAAGGAGGGGAAATGGCATCAGATGGGTGAAGCCCAGCTCAATTCTGGGGATTTTTTATGACTGAGATGCAGAGTCTGGAGCTGGAGCTGAGGTTCTGGATGTGCTGCCTTACTCTCTAGGCATTGTTTCACTGTGTTGTTTCCGGGGAACCACAAAGGGGCTTTTCCACTATCATAACGAGAACCTGGTGGAGGCAAAAAAAAAAAAAAACTTGTTTGTTTCTGTTACAGGAGTTTCAGTTTAATGAATCACCTCAATAAATCGAGAGTTTAAATACTGTGTGAGTAGTAGACAGAATGCTGTGTAGTAATGTGTGACAGTTTCAAGCGAATGGGTATTTTACATTGATTGCAAGAAACAGGGGCATATTTTACCTTGCTAATCTGAGGACAGATCAATACTACGTACATTCAGCAACATTGGAGCAGGCATTTCTCCAGAGACAGCAATGTGTTTTCTTAACCAGTAAATTATTCACCATTTTGTTAAAGAAATTTGGTACCTCTTAGTCTCCCCTGATTGGCTGGACCTGTCAGTGGTCAGGGGCAGTCAAGAGCGTTGCTCTGAAAGGGAATGCACCGGAAACATGAAGGGAAACGGTTCTGGCTTTGTCGTCCTTGGTTCATAATTGGTGGAATGGGAGCCGACACGTTTGCTGCCTTCATTTCAGTTAGGCTTCAGGATAGTTTAATCAGGTTTGAGCTATTATCTGAAAACTGAACTGGGTTTGTCACTTTGTTTGAAATCAGGGATTTCTGATGGACTTGTCTTTTGGTAGGAAAGATAACCTTTTATCTGAGTTTATTTCCATCCGTCTGGGTTTGTTTTCCACGGTGACACCACAGAGGGTAACGCAGAGCTGTCTCCCCCGACTGTACGGATGTCAGGATCTCAGGGACGCGAGCTGTAGTCCCCCTCTCATCCTTTCCAGTTCATTAAATCCTCACCAGCCATGCATTATTCTGCCATACCCACTCATATCTCCTGAGGGACATTTATTGACTGAAAAACGTTTTAACCCCCTTTACTTTTTAAAGTGGTCTGCTGCTCTATTTTACATCATAACTGCTTTCCCCCGAAGCATATGCAACCCGAGGATTCGAGATTCCCAGTTAAAGCGTAACCCTCTCGGAACGTTTTCATTATGTTGCCCTAATGTTACAGCGACCCCTGAGAACGTTATTTGTTGATATGGTGAGATAAGTCAGAATGGTATGCATACTGTCCATTGAAAAAAGTGTTCATAGTGCTCAGCTTGATGTTAAATTGTGTTTAATACTTGATCATGAGCTTCTTGACATTTCCATCATACTGTGTGGTGGCAAAATAAAAATCTGTAATAAATGGGAGCAAGTCAATGACAGGCTTGTGCCTTCACAATCAAACATAGTTTTTAAGGGGACAACAGATGTGCTCCATCTTGTATCACAAAATCCAGGAAGAGATTCAGAGTCTAAGTGCTGTTTTGCTGTGCTAATACTCATTTATACTTACTGGAGGTTACATAAATCCTACAGCATGTGTTGCTTGTATTTTGTGTGGAGAGAATTTACATTCAGAGAGGGAGAGGTTGGGTCAATGTAACTGATAAATATATCTTGTTTCAGACAATGTTAATTAGAGCTCATTATATAGTGGAGCAATGCACAGGGCTACAGGCACAATGCTAACGTGGCTTTCTATGTTCCATGCTTTGCTGTGGGGCACCAAACTAACACTGACATTCACAGAGGCTACACTTCACTTAACTGCAATATCCCCTTCTGTTTAAAGCTGGTCTTCTTCTTCTAAAATATGCTGATTGCAAATGATATTACATTCATGAGGCCGTCTCTGCACAGTGCATTTCATGGAATAGGTACACTAAATTAAATTGAATGTGATCATGCAATTTGCAGAGAATCAATTACATGATGATGAGAGATGAGTTCCCCAATTCCATAATTTGGTGTATTGACTATGCCTTTGGTACTCACAGTTTTGGAGAAAATATTGTGACCTATACACACACACACACACACACACACACACACACACACACAAATGTGAGATATATATATATATACAGTGTGATATATATATATATATGTATATATATATATATATATATATATATATATATATATACAGTCGTGTCCCCAAGATCCTGACATCTGAACAGTTGGGGGAGACAGCGCGGTGTCACTATGAAAAACACACCCAGACGGATGGAAATCTATATAGATTTTAAAATTACAGTTAATCTA
Source organism: Megalops cyprinoides (assembly GCF_013368585.1). NCBI lineage: Eukaryota > Metazoa > Chordata > Actinopteri > Elopiformes > Megalopidae > Megalops > Megalops cyprinoides. Next base: position 15,456,740 of record NC_050603.1, read on the forward strand.
TATGTACTGGGGATAAACATCGACTGGTAAATTACTTTGAATTGATAATCAATCAATATGTATACACTTGAGATTATTACTGACAAATTACTTTTAATTGGTTATCAATGCATTGGTAGCATGAAACTCACTGATGAAAAGAGTGTTTAAAGGCCATGCTCTAAATATACAACGGGACTTAGGCGCTTTAATGTAATACATATAAAATGCTTATTTTAACCTACGTAAAATGTATTAACTCAAACAGCTGTGATGTGACTAAATATGGTATAGACAGTGGTGCATTGAGGTAGCATTAAATTTGGTTAATTATTCAGAAAGAGCTTGTGCAGGTAACAGTAATTCAATAATTTACAAAGAACTGAGATCTAAGCCAGAGTTCTTTTGTGGCTCCCAGAGAAACTCTTGACATACCATACCACTACGCCACGCATTGTCCTACAGACATTTCACACAGAGCATGCACAAGGATTTCTAAATGAATGAATATAATAAGGATCATTTGCTAAATTTGATACCAAGCATACTTAAAACCATGATGACTGTGGGTTTAAAAAGGGACAAAGCTGGAAAATACTTTGGATCCAAAAAGAAATAGCAGTTGACCTAAAATTTACTGTATGTGATGGTAAAGATTATGATGATGATTATTATTGTTGTTGCTGTTTTCATTGTTCTTGTTGTGTTGCTATATTTAGAAATTGTGGTGATGACAACAAACTCTTGTTCTGTTCTATTTTCTAAACTTCAGGTGAGAATGCATTATGCAGGGGAGAATGGTCTCAGCCCTCACTCACTTAGGTGACAATTTCTGGATCCAGAAGTGGTCATAAATATTTCACAAGAGAGCCACAGTTTTCTGAGTTGAACAGGTGCCACCTGCTGGTTGTTATTGTTATTGAAAATACTATGAGAGACTGTTTCTTTCCTGAGTTTATTAAACACAGGAGGGCTTTAGAGATCAACTTTTTTGTTCCAATTTTAATTATTTAATCAATAATAATAATAATAATAATAATAGGATGAAGAAGAAGAAGGATCTAGGGGTTTCCTTTGTCTGCTCTTTTCACCTATTTCTGTTTAAATCAGCACAGACTCACCTTTCATCATTCAGCTTTAACAGTTTTGTCTTTTTCTGGGATTACTCTGGATACCTTTCTCACTTCTTTGTATTGTACAGCGCTGGTATTGTCATGAAAACTAAAGGAAACCATTGTATGAGAAACTAAAAGAAAATGGCACGCTGTACTTGCATAAACTTGTTTCTCAGAGCGAACAGGGCTTTGTAAGCTGTTGGACTGAATACATTGTACATTTTCCGTCCGGCCCGGACAATGACTGTACCGCCGGCCCCCTGGTCACACGCACTGCAGCTGGAACAGAGGCTCGGTGACATGCGTGTCATCTCCGAGCCCGAAACGGGAGTCAGCTGCCCACCAGCTGTCTGGCTCACGCTGGCTGCAGACAAAGAGAGACAACCCTTTTTTTAAAAAAAATATGATATGAATGATGGATTAGAATGAATGCATCTTTTAATTCATTATGATCAGACACACCCATTTCTCAGACACTTTTGTCAGAATTTAAATAATAGCTCCGGCGAAGTGTGTTATGTTATGTCTGAAGTTATTATTGAATACTCTTGAGTCTGATTTAAAAGGTATATAAAGTATACATTGTCAGCTATCAGTATATAGCAAACTATCTATACAAGTAGTACATACTTTGATTGACTACTTACATACACATTTCCTACAGAAATGCTTTAACAAACTCGTTGTTTAGGTAGATACTTAGACATTTTAATCAATTTTAAAAGCCGGTGTGCTTTTACAAAACAGTGAAAAGTACATTACATTACATCATATTACATGCATTTAGCAGATGCTCTTATCCAGAGTGACTTGCAGCACAATAGAACATAAGTGTATCCATTCAAGTTATGAAATGATGAAATGAAAATGATAATTAATACAATATTACATAGTCTTTGCTAAATCCACACTGGATCCAGACTCCTTTTGATGTATGTCAGAGGGGGAAAAGTGTAAAAATGACTTGCACTAGCCTTGCTTGGCAAGCATATATCAGGCACACCTCATTCTTTTAAACAGTGTCTTCCTCTTTAGTTAAGGAGTGCTGAGCATTACAGATTTCGTTTGCCATAACAGTTTTGACTTGGGCTGAAAGAATGCGTCTGCGGAAGGGCTGGCTTTAACCAAGCAGGGGGACGGAGGCCGGGGTCGCGGCAGCTGTCGGTGCCGTTGGGTCAGATCATAATCAATAATGTAAAGGAGTAATGGGCGGTGGCAGCACCCTGCCCCCCCCCCCCCCCCCCCCCACCCCCCACCCTTTCCTTTGGCACATATGTCACCCTCAGTGTCAGGCATCAGGGTGACTTCCCTGGGTGATGACAGCTGTGTCAGGCGTTCCGAGTCTCGTCTCGTTTCACCCTCACTCTTGCAATCTGACCGTCCAGCTGGCCTACACCTCGAAGACCCTGTCACCCTCTACGGACACACACACACATGCGCACACACACTACTGCACAAGACAGCATTACACCACCAGGCAAATGAACATTTATAATATTGTGTGCACATACACACACTCACACCGTCTTATCTTGTCTACACAGTAGACTGTATTCACTTCCCATTTCGTTTATTGTTAGCTTGTAAACTAAAGCATATCATCAGCATTTTTCATTAAAGTCTGTTGCCATCAAATTCAAAATGTTATGCGAGTTGTGTAAAGTGAATTTTGTTATACAAACTTAAAGCAAAACTAAAGTGAGTTGGTCTACATCTTTAACTCCACTGTGCGGTGGGAGGCCTCTCTCCTTCAATTGTACTATCCGACCACCCATGCCCAGACCCCAAAATCACAAATGAGCCCCAGGCAGACAGTCACCCACATGGCCCAAGTCTCTGTTTATGGGACAGATTCCCCAAATGCTGTTGGGCCTCTACCCAGATGCTCTCCTTCTCTCTGTGATGTCACCATCTGACTGGCCCTGGCCCCTAAAACTGCACCTGCACCCATCCTCCCCCCCTAGCCCTGGTCTTTGAAGCAGATTGCCCACCAAGACTGCAATTCCCAAGTCGCTCTTTATGTTTCAGATTCCATTTCACTCCACATGCACAGATATTGACACTAATGACTTTAAAATAGTTTGGACAACTGTAGACAACTTGCAAAGCCTGCTGCCACATGCTCTATAGATTCACTTATTCCTATTTCCATTGATTAATGAACAACACACATCAATCAAGACTTGCTATAGATTAACAGGAATATTGGGAGGCTGTTTACTGCATGCAATGACACAAGCATGATTTTTTTTTACTGTGATTGCATATCATCCTCTGTGCCTTCTTACTGGGATCATGTGATTATATAAGCTGATTATTCATTTGCACTATTTTCAATAAAATTTCAGATTCTCTTTCAGCTTCTTCAGCTGAGCTTCTTCATAGAGCAAACAATACTAGCCTACTGAACAGTGTTGTTCAGTGATATCTGAGACTAAAGAAGTGTCTCTTTCTCAGTGTGAACTCAAAACCTTTACTTTAATGTAACATTTTTTTTTCTGTCATATATACTGCATGTATAAATGATCACATTTATACAAGATATCAGATGTCATTCATGTGATACTGACTGAAGAAACTCAAATGCTCAAAAATCTTCATTTGTCCTGTTATTGAGACTTCAATGGTAAAAACTAATTGTGGTGTTTTCCCAAGATTTAAAGCCAGGTCATAATCACTACAGCACAACAATGAGCAATGCTTGCAAAAGGCCTGGGCACAATTTCTGCTGTGTCGGTATTGGCAGTTCTGTGACTGGCAGCCTTTTCTAATTAAATTTGACTGCAAGGGTAAAGGAGCTCACTTTCAGGGACCCATTCCAGCGAAAGCCACTACTGAGTAATTCTCTTCTATGGTTCCTCTGGGAGACACGTTGCCTTGTTACGCCGTGCCCACTCTGATCCCATTACCGACAGAAAGGACACTTAAACGTCTGTGTCATTTTGTAATAAAATATCTCTCAGCTTTTTATCTGATCAATGAGGGGGCAGAGCCGCAAGCTGGCCCGGGTTAACGTGCAGCGTTTTACTTAAATACCAGATTATTGACTGTGGGAGACAGGGGAATTCACTCATGGGCTGGGCTGAAATGATTGTCTTTGCATAAGGACAGAAGCCCATGCTCATATGTCAGATTCTGGGAAAATTGTAGGTGTCCATATGGACAGCAAAGATGGCGGAAAGATTATGACCAAAATGATGGTTGACGTTTGGGTAGGTAGGTGGGTGGGTGGGGGGGTCTTCCACAAGGTATTTCCACAGTTTAAGGAAGCAACAGACACAATATGCAGTATTTCATCATTTTCACAGGCTCTATGGACTGTAATCTGAATGTTACTGTAAATATCAATGTTAGAATCTGACAACAAATACCAACATACAAGAAGTGCATAAAAACAATGATTTCCTTTTCCTTACACTTAAAGTTATTACTCAATTTCCACCTGCTCACTGCTTATTCCCCATCTATTTTAAATAGCAAGTCATATTTAATTATCAGGTAGCAATGTGTAACAGTATAACTAGGCCTCTAAAAATAAGGATGACCTGCATAATGCAGTATAAGTCGTTTTTGTGTTTTTCAATACTAATTTCTCCCCCAGTGAAGACTGTGTGTTAAACTGCTGTAGTTCCCTTGAGCAAAGAATTTACCCTGAATTGCTTCAGTAAATTATCTAGCAGTTGCAACTGATAACATGTAAAATTTAAGCTGTAGTATGTCTACTGCACAAATAAGTTGAATAATGAATGCAATGTACATTTAAAAGTAGAAAAACAGCTAACAGTGAAAAATCTGGAAAAAAAGGCAACTGATGGTTTTAAGGGAAACACACTTCCTAATTTGAGCACAGCTACCAATCTACCGCTCTTTGCTATGTATTCCACTACCCCTTTCCATTGGTAACCTGATGAATAGATGGAAACAAATACAAAGGAAGGGAACATCATGTTGATGGCCATTCAGAAATACACAATAATAATCCCTTATCATCATCATCACCATCATCATCGTCATCATCATCACCATCAGAACTACACAATTACAACCTACCCAATAATTCACAACAATATTCCTATTCTGTCTGGGGTAGTAAGGGAATTCATGCTTTATGGAATGCAATTAACATGAACGGGCTTATTATATTGTGTGAACGTATTCACACAATACGTATTCACTGCCTTGCTTCTCCTGGTTTGTGATCAGTTGTCTTACTGTGATCATTGTTCATTCTGGTTTTTTGCATGTGAATTTTTCAGTGTAAGGGAAAAATGAATTGTGCAGTTCTGATCTAAAATTACAACTCTACATAAATGTGGATTTCTGTATTTTGGGACCAATTACACTTCAATGCCCGTGTAGAACAGTTCCTAATCTTGTTTTGTAAACTGTAAGCTTGCAATGGAAATATAATAAAGCTTTCATATACACCCAGCTCAAGCTCCAGCTCAAGTACATTGAATGTGCCCTTTTCTTCCTTCCTTTCCGTGGTATGAATTGTTAGGCAACATGAGGCAAATTAAATCAACGGTTTCACCCTAACACATGGGTGTTTTAACAATCAGTTAGCCTATAGATAATTGATGCGTCGACTCCGGGATCATAAAACGGATGGCCCGTTTATAGATTTTCACCATAATAGATTGGAGAGGTTAAATGAATGAAATCCCATTTGTCACCTTGTAATACACGGGGCCCCCTGCACAAACAGCCCGGTTTGGCCCTTTGGGTTGAGGGGGCCATTCTCTCGTCCCCTCCATTGATAGAGTTACATCTTAATGAAAGGGTATTTCGTCTGCATGTGCTTTTTTTTTTTTGTGCCTCCCCCCCTGCACATTGTGATAAGTGACAAATCAATGAAGCCTGTAATTACAATATTACCGAGAGCCCAGGCAATCTGTATATAAACCTCACCACCCCATTACAAGATGTAATAATTTTGCAGTCAAGCTGGTAATGAGGTCTAATGCTCACACACAGGGATGGTCCCTGGCCCCTCCCCTCCTGAAGGATGCTGACTCTATCAGATGTTGGCTTTGTAATTATACTGGCAGGAAATCATTATTTCATGTTCAGGAGAAAAATGAGGTGGGCGGAAAGTTAATTTTCTCCATGCTCTGTGGAGCAGAGACAAAAATGCAATGACTCTTTTGCGCGAGGAAACGATTTTGCTTTGAAGAGTCCCCTTTGCAGTAAGGCTTGCAGTGGAGTCACCTTTTTATTGCAATGGCATGCGACACCAAAACTGTTACCTTTATGTGGTAGAATCTGTATTTATTATTTTCTTACAATGTAATATCTCTCTCTGTCTCTCTAGATACACATTTTCCAATTTCACTCCAATCTAATCAGGTACCACGGTCCTTATGGTACCAAGCTATGATGTCATAAAACATCATGGATCAAGGACTTTTGTGTCTCTGTGTATGTTGGTGTGTGTGTATGTGTATATATTTGTATGTTACTTTTGTAGTATTGTGTTAAGCTACCAGTTTTGATGGTCCACAACTGCAGCACAGTTGGTGAGCATGCACAGCACAATTGCTTTGGGTAATCTGAGGTCAGCACAATCAGAACAGACTGACAACAGTGGCAACAGTGGCGGATTTGCAATTTTTGTCCTGGTTGCTCTAGTGCTACACCCAGCATTGGAGGCTGATGAGTGAATGTTATAGAATTTTCAAAATTACAGGAATTGTAATATTTGCGCAGCAGTGTGTTGGCACAGTGCAGGTGGAAGTTTTACTTCAAGCTCACACCATCTGAGATGTGGTGGAAAGGCTAGCTCAGGGCGTACCCCAACAATATGACAGCAGGAGCTAGATCAGAATCCATTTAAGACAATGGGAGATGTAAGAAAGGCATTTGATGATGAACAACAACTATGTAATTGACAACAATTATGATTTCAGTAACAGCACTGGTTGTTTTTACACTGAAGTTTGCAAATCCAAATGATTTCCGAAATGTTTCTATTTCCAGAGTTTTTAACATTGTCTGATTAATTCTGCCCTGTGTATGAACATCAGTGATTAATCGATCAAATAGTTTTCATTGGTCAAATACTACAACACTGACAGTCAAGCAAAATATGAATATGGTTCACACAGGACTGCCTCACCGGCACAAGGACAGAGCGAGATAGAGAATGAAAGACAAGGGAAAATGAAAAAAAAAACAGCTGTAAAATATCTAGCTGCAAAAGTAAAGCAGGTGAGAGTCTGGTGTGACTTTTTGCTATGCCAGTTGCTATCCATGAGTTCAAATTGACTGCGCCCATGTGCGGCTGCCAGTCCTGTCAGTCAGTTCTGTTATATGTATCACCATCAGGACGGCCCATTCATTCAACGACTAGGTTGCAACAACTAGCTCTGTGACAATAATTTTGATTTTTTAAAAAATGTACAATTTAATTAAAATATATTGATAAATTTTTATTATTGATAAGAAATTCATAATAAATAACAATATATGAATAAGAAGTCCAGACAATGCGAATGGGTGGCATGTGATCAGTTTCTGTGCAAAAGACAGCAACAAAAGAGTCACTTAAATAATAAGCCCTTGAAAAGATTTACAGAATTGGGCAGAAATATTCTCACAAAGCTTAAAACCATCAGCTTGTAGTTCATTAGTAAACCAATCAGTTGTCTCATAGTGGAAGCCAACCTCTATAGTCCACCAGACTTCTTTTTATGTGCAACATAGCCTTTATTTCATTAATATTGCAATTTTTTTCACCTGGGGACACTTATGCAAAATTGTCCAATACAAATTATAAAATAATCTTTCAATGTACATGATTCTCTGCTCTACTGAAGCTTATGATGAGGAATTAATAGTAGGTAGTTCAATCTTCATAAAATGGCTTGTTGTTAAGTGAATTGAATTTTCTCTCAGGAGAGAGCACTGACAGTGGGGTTGTCTGGTTCAAAAGAATCACATCACACGGCAGACAATAACATGACAAAAGTGCATATTGCAGTTTCATCATAAAATGCATAAAATAAGGGGCTATCAATGCTATTATATTTGTGGACTAATAATTATTTTCTTTCACTACTTAGTCTGTGAGTAACTTAATCATTACACATCATTACATTTCTTAGTCACAGTTTACCCGGTATCAGCTTTATATGTACTCTCTTCTAAACCTATATCAGGCTCTCTCTTATGTAGTCAGCCATACCGTTAGCCTTTGGAGCTGCTGCCTGAACTGATCTTATTTTCATATATGAATATTTGTGATGTATTCAAGCAAGGCTTCCACATTCCAGTTTAGACCACCAGATCCCTTTGAATCAGAATGAGTACCTCATTACCCAGAATACCACTGACCAGCACCACCAGGCTTTGCTCCTGCAACTGAACTGACACAACCTGAGGAAGAAAGTCAAGGATGGATAACTATTACCCTGTCTCCACTGTAGAACTAGATCCAGGGTTGGAAAAGGGCCTGGTGACATTGCACTGGTTAGCCCCACAGCTTTTGAGAAAGAGTAAAGGAAGAATTTGCTGATATTCTGCAAATATGTAGCTGTCAGTTGACGTGTAGCTGTCAGTTAATTTAACGTATTGGACATCTATTCAGATTACCCTGTAACAGGCATTTTTTCCCCACTCATACTTGGTCTTCTGTATTGGTGCATGAATGCAGTGGCTATCAATAGCTACAGTACACAAACTTAACATTTATCATAAAAATAGGTAGCTGTACACTTGTGCATACATAAACTACTGACCAAGTAATAATAAAAAACACAGGAGACTGTCACCATTTCTAGGGAATATATTCCAAAAATCCAAGAGGAATAAACAAATACTGAACCAAACCAATCATGATAACTTGTGCAAAAGAGATTTGTCCTTAACACAAAACAAGCACTTCTTCAGTATAGAACCAGCTCCTGGTAACAACTGCCTGGTACAAATGTTCAAAACAAATCTCATATCTGCAATTGCCAAGGGTCTCTGTTATGGCAAACAATAGCAATTCTTCCATATTCATTAAAAAGAGAAGGATTAAGAATTATGAATCATAATCATGAATTATGATGACAACCCTTTACCCCGTATGTATGATAGTATAGTCTCAGTATGTCCTTTTACGGAAATGTCTATGACATATTACAGCCCAGGCACTACAATGGAAAACCAACCGAGCCAGCCAGGTTTCAGCGTGGCAGCTCCACGATGGGAAAAGGCGTATAAGTGACAGGACAAACAGGACCGGGCGGCATTAATGACCCAGCTAAAAGTGGACTGGGATTTGGCCGGCCCCAGCTCTATATCTCGTTTTTTACGTTGCACATTGTTTAACATTCAGTCACTCTCCCTGCGTGCCCCATTATACCTCTGCGCTGAGAATGATGATGAATGGCCTGACGAGAGGAAGAAAAGCATATATCACATCCGGGTCCGGGGATTGGCTAAGCACGTCTGTTGAGCCCCTGACCTTATAATCACATTGTCAGTCGGCCTCCTTGATTTTCCAAACTGGCCAGTGATTAATGGTCCCTTAGGTGGGTGAGGCATGCCGAAGAAGTGCAGTTAAGACTGCTTAAACATGGCCGCCACTTGTAAAGGGTGGACAAATAACAGCCAACACATTTGGGTAATTGTGGGGGGGCCCCCAAGGAGCTCACAGTCCACTCTTAACGCTATAAATCACAGCTATTGCCCTCTGTTTGACATCAATTTTGTTTGCCCCGAGCTCCGGCTTACCAGTAGGCTTTTGAGGACTTTTAGCTGGAGAGGCTGTTCTTGTATTAGGCTTGCAGTCCTGGCAGGATTTCAGCTGAGAGGAGAGTGGAGTATCCAGTGGCCGATGTCTTCATTTGCCCTTTTAGCCATCTTAAGCGCAAAATAATTAGGAATGGCTACTAATATCAATTTTGTGGGTGATGGGGAGTGGGAAGTTTGATTTTATTCCAATCGAGATTACATTGTGTGATATCTACTTTGATCAGTAATTACTAATTTCTAGTAACTACTAATTATTATTAATTATTAATTAGTAGTAACTACTAATTACTGCGATCAAATTTCTTTAAGGAAAGCACCTAAGATTGCTTGCAGGTAAAAATATCAGATTATCAAATATTATTTTGCATAGTCATAACGTAATCCCACATTTCTTTCATTTCAATTATGCAAACGAAAGCTGCACTTCCATTACTCTTTGATTGCTCCATTGAAGATTATTATGATAACAGGTGCATCTGTAACAATAGAGGTAAAAGAGAACACAGCAGTATGTTTTTGTGATAATGTGATAAACGTTTATTTGCCCGGTGGTGTTGTGGTGTTTCGTGCAATAGTTTTGAGGGGGAAGCTATTTGACCCATTTTGTGCTGAAGCCATTTAGGGTCTTTGGAGAGTTATTTTAAAAGAGAAGAATATTCTTTAAGAAGTTCCCTCACCTGTGTAAGGTGTGCGGCTCTGTGTGTGTGTGAGTGTGTGTGTGTGTGTGTGTGTGTCTGTGTGTGCGGGTGTGAGCTCGAATGACTGGGAGTTATGCAGTGCAGTGAAGCTGTCAATGTCAATCAAATATCACATTCAATTTCCTTGTTTTATAATCCCATGGCAGCTATGCACCAACACTTCCAGCCCACCTCGAGCTGAGGAAGATTGATTACTCTCGCCTTCCCCCATATATAGACAGGTACATGGAAGTATGAAACAACCATTTGTTTGCATGGAATTGAATCAAGAAAATCTATGTGAAAATTAGGGCAGGATTGGATCCAAACATCGAACCCACTCACCATTAAAAAATGAAAATGGCCGGTCCTTGTAGCAATTGTTTGGTGTTTTAGAGAGACTGAATTCAAATCATAAACAGCTAAATGTGTAGGTCTGTCATTTTTTAAAGGCGGGTGACTCAGTGGTTTCTTCTGATCTTGCCCTTTGTTCAGACAATGACAGGGGCATATAATAACATTTGGTTTTCAGAAACACAGACAACACGCTTCAGCAAATTTCAAAGCCGGTACACAATTTTCATTTGAAGTGATCTGTATGAAAGTAACTTTCACAGTTCTCATAAGTAGAAGAGAACAGTAGTCATCATATGCGTCCAATTTTATGTTGTAATTGTAACAGTATGGAGTATTATAAAAAAGCCAGTAAAACTGAAGTTTCAGTTAGACATGCATGGCCCATGCTACTTTGTTTTGTTACGTTTTGTCACAGCAGTGATAACATTACAACTTGCACTTCATTTCTTTTTTGCAGCGAAGGCTTTTCAGCTTAGTTTACCTTAGTTTATTAGCTTATTTAGCAGGGACCATGCACAACACATTAGTTGCAATTTGCAATAATTGCAATAATTGTAGTTAATTTGCTTCTGCAGTCTTTGGGCAGGAAGCACATTAAAAATTAAAATACATTACAAGCAGGAAGCATAACATAGCAACTTAATATACAACAGTCACAAACAAAACAAGGATGGAAGGGAAAAAAGACAACGAAGGAAAAAAGACAAGAAGGAAAAAAGGTAACAATAACACCAACCTTGAGCGCATCTGTCAGTAATGAATATACATGAAATCATATGAACTGCTCCACCTCTGCCCCACAACATTAGATACAAACACATTATATTGGCATTGGTGAGTGGAGCTATGCATGAACACTAAGCCAAAGCCGTTAATAAATAAACAGCCTTTAAAAGGCCTACAAAGGGCCGTTCACATGGGAGGTGCACCATGGTTGGTGTCGCTCGGATAATCTTTTAATGCACAATGCCATTCAGGAGGAGAGTATTCATTTCTGAACCTTTGATTTGTATTCTTTGTACTCTCAGAAAATGAAACTTTACAGGATTGCTATAACACTCCAGTTGTGTGAATGTGTGTCAATGGACTGCTGGAACGTATTTATTGACAAGTATTTTTGTGTATGACACAGTTTACAGCCATATCTGATCTTAAATATTTTACAAGTGAGAATGTTATGTGAACAGTAAAATAATGTGTACATCTGCATTCACAAGTTGCATTCATTCAATAGCCACTGTGGTCGCAGTTATAAATATGAAATAAAAAGATGCTTTTGAAGATGTTCATTGAAATGAATCTGACCTGGTCGGATAAGCGCTTGCCATTGTGAAAGACAGCGTCTCCTAACTTGGCATCTAGAGGGCAGCAGCCGTGCTAGTATGCTACCACTAACCGGAGAGAAAAGACATGCAGAGGTCTGTATCCGTGTATCCTAGGATCATGTAAGCATATGTATTATCCTTTCTCCACATCTTTTATTCCAATACAAAGTCATATAATCATTATTCTGACTGACAAAATCTTTGAATTCATGTCATGAAAAACTTTATTATCAACATTGCACACTTGACTAACCTTTGTCGCTGACTGCCTATAGTAACATCATTCACTCCCCTCTAATAGAGGGGATAGGCAAGAAACAAGGGATTTATGTAATAAACCAGAAGATAGTACTACACAAGGGGAGTAAATTAAAATGTTTCATTTCATAGCAAAGCCTTGGGAAGGGATACTATTTATTATCATAAACTGTATAGATATCTATCTTCCTTTGAACAAACACCAACGCATATTTGTTTTTTGCATGGAGCATTATAGTATACCTACATATAAAAAAAAAAAAAATCTGCATTGTAAGGACTATCAGTTTGTTTTTTGTCTGGTTTAAGTCACTAAACATTTTTCCAGGGCTAATTTTCAGAGACTCAATGACCATTTCAAAAAACAAACAAACAGAAAGAAATAAAAAAATAAAAAAAGTCAAATAATTTTAGCTTTGATTACAGACAAACAGACATAGACACTGTGTGCTACTTTAAAGTTAAACCTTTAGTGTTTTTTTTTTTTTTTTTCTCCTCAGAAGGCAGTCCGGGGTGCCCTTCAGCTCAACATTTCTCAACGTTTTCTCTTGACTCCAGAGCTGTCAGTGTGCGTTTATGTTGCTAACGTGAATCTTGAAACCTTTTCCCAGTCCTCCTGTTTGTGACCAGGAAGGCTGCCATGATGCCTCATCTCTTGTTGCGAGCTATCAGCATTCAGCTGGCCTGAGCTGGTTTACAACAGTGTACAGACATGGGTGACATGGTGGCGTGTGTTGAAATGAATCTGGCATTGCACCTCTGGAGAACACATGAGAGGAGGAACACTGCCCCGCCAGGGGCCGATTCATCCGGTTTTCCCAGAGACTCCCAGGTCAAGTTTTTATAAGCCTGTTTGGTTTTCAAATGCTCTTTTTCTCTCCCTCTCAGCGCGGCCACATTGTCCAAACTTGGCTACATTTACTTGTCATGTTTTTGTGTAAGGTGGATGTCCTTTAAAAAAAGAGCATCTCACATAAGCCTTTATTCTTGTTGTGTTGGCTCTTATTCTTCGGTCCCGTGAACTTTGGCCCCTGCCATGGCAACGGCGAGAAAAATGCTAGCGGTGATTGACGGGATTTAAAAAGGCCCCCATCCCCAATTCGCATTTCAAACACTTCGGGAACAATGGCGTTTGTTGTGAGTGAATTAATGAGGTATCGCTGACTGTCAAAAGAGCACATATTCTTCACAGAAATCTGGTTATCTCTGTGTGGCAGAAATGGGAGGGACAAGAGGCGGGGGGGATGGGGGGGGACTTGGGGTGTTTGGCTTTCACGAAGCACCTCCAAAAGGAGCCATCAGAGTGTGTTTTGGGGCTTAGGAACGAAGTTCTGGCTGTGCCGTACTGCCCTAACCCTGCTTAGCAAACATCGACCAAAAGGGCTTAAATAGAATCTTTTGAGGGAGCAGGGGCCCCCAAAATAACACAGTTTTTTTCACAACTCGCCAACTCCGGGAAGGATATTTTGGAAGCTGGCATTGTTCCAGGCTTGTCATCGTCCCCCCGGCCTCACCGCCTTTTCTCTGCCCTCTCAACCTGCGGAGTGACACCATGCGTGAATGCCAAAATCTTCCAGCCGCTGGAACAAGAAAAGGGTGACAGAAGTGGCATGACAGAGCTGCTCAGCGGAGTAGCAAAGTGAACCCTCCAAAACATGAGATAATTTGCCTTTTAAAAGCCTCAATTGAGGCCTCAATAGAGGTTCTTTTCCTTTTCTAGTCGCTAAAGACCAGTCTATAGATTCTGCTGTGATCATTGTACATCATTGGTAGATTGTTAGCATGTCATGTCTGCATTACACCACACATTTGTGTGACATTAATGTTGAATTAATGCTTGCCAAGACACAATAGTTCATGTTGAATCCTGCACGGAAAATGTAATTATTAAATGCAAATTTGTATTTGTGTAAAATATGAGCAAAGATGTCTTTTAGAGGTGGTGGCGGGGTGGGGTGGAGTGATGTATCACGGTTTGTAATAAATACAATTTAAGAAATATCATCTTGACTTTTCTTCCTGTAAGGACTAATTATAAAGGCTAATCATAATTCACCAGACCAGAACCTCTGTGGCAGTCATTGGTTTGTTTCTAATTCGCGTGGACATTTACATTAACTTATGTGAACAATTTTCAATAGAATGCTGTTAGTCATTACAGATGGATCAATATATCATGTAACGGGCGCATTGAATGTGCGAGTCCGGACACAATGAGGATTGAGAGATAATGTCGCCTTTCTTCAGAGCAGTGCTTAGGAACACGGAGGTAAAGCAAGGCGAATTAGTGCACATGACCGTGAAATGATCCGGGAGATTATAAGCCTCTGAATCAAACAGAATAAAGAAGGAGTACTGAGTGAAAGCTGAGGCAAGCCAGGACAACTCAAACAGAGAAGACAGAAACTGCTTCATGATTTAACAAAATGATTGCAAAGCACTGCTATAAGTGACAGCTACTCAAAAGTGAAACTTTGACTTTGGTCCTTCAAATATTTCAGCTTCAGAAATATTATTCATTTTGAAGTAATTGCATCAATTACTCCAACAACTAGCTACAATGAAAACTCCTCACCTCTATTGTGGTTACCTTGCTCAATCTGAATTCGTGGGCCATGTATCATAATTATTACAAAGGCAAGAATTTTGATAGTTGTAGAAGAAATCCAGGCAAAAAAAATATGTTGAACATGACTGGAAAATAGCTTTTCAGAATCCTGGCCTTTAACAGTAGCCAATTAGATACTCTGTTCCATATAGAGCCAGAGCATGACGTAAAAGTGGTCAGAATCAGCACATAAATATGTTTATAACAGAAATCAGGGAAGATGCTCAGTAAAAAGTGCACCAAACAAGGTCACGTGAAAGTTCAAAATGGACAAAATGTAGAGGGGAGATTCAAATCTGGCCATCACTTCCTCTAATGGATTTGGCCCTTAAAGTTAAACTATAGAGGGGAAAAAAGATACAACAGGCACTGACAGTATTTTTAAAAAAAGAAAATAATGATCCTTGCTAGTCAACTAATGTCATTTACATTTACAACATACACATTGGTTAACCATTTCTTTATGACATAGAGCTTTCTCGGACTCCTTTGTTATACTACAAAAGACAAAAAAAACAGGTTATCGATTATCTTTTTAATAATTACTCTTCTTACCGAGTACCTTGCTATGTGACCTTTCCAGAACGATTAATCAGGTTACGAATCTCACGGGAGAACTTACATCATAAAGCACCATGACACTAAAATGAGCGCAATTCAAAATCCCAACGAAAGCTTATGAGGTTAATTTGACCCCCCACCTTGGGATGAATGTATTAAACCTCCGTCTAACTTTGCTCTTGATGAGGTCTTGCTCTGCATGGCTGGCTGTGCAGCCCATTACGAGACCGGCCATGTTTTGTTTTTAGAACACAAATGGGATTTTCACACTGACATGAACCCGTTTTTGATTGCCCTCGCAAAGTGCGAGCGCGTGAGAGCGCCCTCTATCCGGTCGTCGTTTACATCTGCTGTGGTTCACGATCGCACCTCGTATAGTCAGTGAGCCGCGTTCACAGCATACAGAGCAGAATAAAACAGGAAAACAAAACAGGAAATGATGATGAAGATGCCATGCAATGAAAAACAGGCTGCCTGGATGTCATAAGGACAAAAATGTAAATTTACAAAGGTATAGGAAAAAGAAATCACCGAAATATTAGTTATATCCTAATCAGCTGGTTATGAAAGATTTAACATTGATTTTTCTAAAACATGCAATATTTAAACAATCAGAACAATATTTAGTTATCAAATCCACAGATATGCAGTTCAAAAAATTCTTTTTCTTTTTTCACTTACTGATTGGTTAATAGGATAGGGCCAAAAATGCTATTAATATCATATTTTTGTCTTTGTTTATTACTTGTGGAATGTCGTCCGTTCTGTTCCCTGTTCATGCCCTGCACTGGTTCCATGGAAATAAAAAAAAATCTATCCTGTGATTTCCTGCAAGTGGCAGTGTTGACTGGTCAGCATTTATGAATGGCAGAAGAAACAGCAAAATTTGAACCAATAAAAAAATATAAACAAAAAAATAAATAATGAAAAAATCACAGAACTTGCATTATGTATACCCATGTGCAGAGAGTGTATTATCTACATAAGGCTGCCCTTACCACCTGTCATAAAATAAAATGAGACTGACTTCAGGACCTGGGCTGACCTGAGAATTGCCATATAAATTAGACTTTTGCACAGTGATTTTTTTTAATAACTAAGTGACACATTACCCCCTTTTTAATGAGCTGATGAGATGAGTCCCTGCTGCCCACCTACGTCTTTAATCACTACCAGCAGCTGTTACCATTGCAAATACCCCCCTCCCCTTAAAGGTAACCCAACAGGCATGGCCTGGGATCCATAAACTTTCATATCATAAATAATATATATGTCAATCTAGACTTTTAGATGAGGACAAATTATTACAAGCAGGAAGGCACAGGCCTCCCATTTACTGGTGGCTGTTGAGGCAAAATTATTCATTGTTTAATTCATCTGGAAATGAATAAAAAATGTTTTGATTAATGTTGCCCAGTGTCAGCTGTTATTTGTTTGATAGAGGTTATATAGATCATACCACCCCAGTTCCCATACACACACACACACACACACACCTCCCACGCTCAAAGAACCCAGAGGCTACTGTCATAGAGGTCAGGTGTTGGATATCTCAAGAGAAATTAAAATGAAAATTTAGTGAAACATTTTTTGAAAGTGGCTGCGCAGGGTTGCCGCTCCTGGTCTTTTTAATCAAGTTTACTACTGAGGAGATCAAAGGTTCGGCACTCTAATTGTCTTTTTGATGTCATCACAGTCACATTTTTTACATTTTTTAAAATGCTTTTGTTGATCCAACCTAACAATAGATCAAATATTCTGAAACCATCAAAACAGAATTATATTTGTGATAAAGCAGAACAGAGCTACAGTCTGAAGACAGAAATAGGTCCCCAGCAAAAATAAACCTGTGGTCAATTTATTTTGTAATAATATAAATACATCTGGAAAACAAATTATACATTTGATGCTAATATAGCGGGTAAGAGAGAAGACCTGGGGCATTTGGCTACTTGTTTACATTATTGGCATCTAGTCCCTGTGAATATTATCTTTAATCATGATGTAATCATGTAATACAGGAATTTATTAACTAGAATCCCTAAAATGGTGTAAAGCAAGATAGAAAATATGTCCCTGCTCAGTTAACCTTTGTGACTTTAGCTGTCATTTAGATGCTTTAAATCATGACATACTGCTACCCTTTTTCCACCCCTGCCAAAAACTGCTGCGCCTTGGAGTGTTGGGGAGGGGGGTGATTAATAAGGACAAGAAACTAACAAATCTCCTTCCGTCCCTCGCAATAGATTTGTCCCTGCTCAGAGACAAAAAAGGTTTCCGCTGGCAAGACGTGGACTGGCGAACCAACTGCAGACTGACACATTGCCATTGTGTGAGGTAGCATTGCTGGTCGGTACAAGCACCAGGACAGTGGTATAAACAAAAGCCGGATTGACTGGATCATTAATCATGGGCTTGAGTGACAGCTGACTTTGAACCATTCCACTCTGAATAATAACTTCCCGGATTAGGCTTAATTAGACGCTCGGTGATCAATCATTGCTGGTGAAGCTCTCGGCAAGGAAACGTGCATGTGCTTATGTTTGAAGATACACAAATTAAACAATTATCGTAGTGGGTGAGAATTCTGTTCACTGTAAACTTTGTCAACCTGTCTGTTATATGGACCTGTCATCAGAAGACGACTATTCAAAAAAGCTATCATTAAGCATAATCAAGCTCAGCAATTACTGCATGGACAGAAAATCTTACAACTTACATTTTTACCTGTAGTTATTAAGCACAGAAACACTACACTACAGTCACATGAACTGAAATGACGCATACCTCAATTTCAGTGACTGCTTGATCACTGGGAAAAGCCTCCTTCTCTTTCACATATGTATGCAGATTCAAACACACAGCTCGCACGCTATATGCATGATCTTTTTCGAAATGTATATTGGCTAATGTGAAAGTTGCTATTCAGTGCCTGCAATTGAAAATATTAACAACAACCTGACGAAAAGGTTTTCACTCACAGGCAGCGAGGGGAAAGCAGTTTGCCAGATGTCTGCCTTTAAGTCTGCCTTCCGCTGTTCATTAGACAGTTACACGTTCGCGGCAGCTGCCGGATAAGGTTTGATCGCTGATGAAATTCGCCCAGGTGACAACACTGCCCCACATTCATGGCTGGACATAAAAAATTCAGCAATGCGGGCATGACTGGATGCTTCTGAAGGTCCCACAAGATGCACAGGAAACAGAGTGCCACGTCTCACTAAATGTCTAAAACCATATCCATTTGCGTTTGCCATGCGAACCTTAACAGCATCCCATCTGACTGCTGAACACTTGACAGAGAGCATATGAAGCTGTAGAACAGTGCTGTTTATCAGCAATACAATGTGTGCGAGGACTGGTTAGGCCTCCTTGGAGCCACACTCTTCAGCAGGTTTTGGCCACATGCTATCAGCATGCACAGTATCATACGTTTTCTGCATATGACAAAGTTGCCATACTATGATAGATGCAAAAGAAAATCAACTCAAGAGTCCAACTTTCCCATACCGTAGGACATTTTAGGCAGCATCACTGGCCCTCCTTGTTTTGTGCTTGCATTTTGGAGGAATCCGATACTGGAATTTCAAACATACAGTTGCAACAAATAGCTGCCATAATCAGTAGAAGCCTGCATGTTGTGATGAGGCTTTCTCTGAGCGATGGACATTGGTGAATGAATACTGAAATGGTTTGCTGCACTGAGTTCTCCTCTGCTTTGTCATGCGAAAACATTCAGGGCTCCCCACTGCGTAGGCAAACAGAGATTATTCAATCTTACGACAAGAAATGTCAAAACTCAGAGCAAAATCTCAAGAATTTTCACACTGTGCCTCTCTGTGGTCTGTTAATATAACACCTCTACACGAGACACCACACTGGTCAAACTGTCAGTAGTATTTATTAACTAAGAGATTGGGCACTGTATTTTTATGACCAACTGAGGTGGAAAAACTCTGATTAAGTAGGGTCAGGAATCTTAACGTGATAAATTTATTTATTTTCCATATGAAACTATTCAATGTGTTGTGAATGGAATACTGTCTTCATAACTTCCCTCCTGTGTCCTTTCAAAGTCCTTTGTTTAGTCGTAGTCACACAGTAATAAAAGGTGAGGATGGTCCTAGCAGGTTGTATGCAACACTGAGCCACTTGGCAGTAAATGTGAAATAATTTATAATTGCATTGACACAACATTTTATGGACCATGTGTAACTCTTTTAGATGTACTAACAGAACCCATTTCTTCACAGACAGGTCACAGAGATGTCACCTCTACAGAGATGCATACATGGAGAGACTCTTTCATAGATGGCTGCAAGCTAAATAAAATATTTCTTCCTATTTTTTTTACCTCTTTTGTCTGGGATTTGTGTGTTTATTAATTCTGAATGAACAGGAATTGAAATAAGTGTCAAGAATCTTCTAGAATGCCAAGTGGATCTCAACCTCAAAAAAAAGACACAAATGGGATAAAAACATTTAATTGAAGATTGAACAAATTCTGACTTCTGATTATAATTAGATGTTTTTTTTTTCCTTCCCGCTGCCTACTTATGTATTTTGATTCTCTTCACCTGCTATTTTCACCTTGTTTCACGGGATCACTGGATCAAGTGACTTCTGGGACCTAAAACACCGGATCAGGTTCCTCCACGTCGCTTTGATCACCCAGCTAATTGAATTAGGTGAACACTAGGCCAGCTGGGCAGTGACTTTGATATGACTGATAAGGGCACGGTTCCTTTTAAGCATGTTTCTGTGTCAAAAAAAACACCAGCCTTCATCTAACGCTAAGGCCTGAGCTAAAGTAAATACTATCATATAATTCGGTATGTAAATTCATGCCATTAGATTATGTTAAGTGGGGTTATTCACAATAATGCTTTCTATTTGTACTTTTATGACCCCCTTTGTGTTCTGAAGAGCTTTGTGACTTTGACCTCTGTATGAAATGATATTTGCTGTAAACATAAAAAGGGTATTTGCAATAGAATTACTGTGCCTATTTTTATTGTGTTGTAAATAAAATAATTTCCTTCACCATCAGAACATAGGCTGCGTGAGCATCACTGTGTTTCTGACTACAAACAGGAACTGTGAAAGTTACAGATGGGTTTAGGACAAGGAAGACATTATTAGATTATTAGATGCTAATATTGTATATGCAGTATTTACGAACAGTAGATCTTGTCTGATACTGGAAATAAGGATCCTTTCACTTCGTGAGGGTTTATATCTGATGGGTAGGTATGCAATCTGCATTCTATATCAATATTACATGTCATAGGAGCACTGGTTAATTATGAGTGATAATTCAGAGATGTCTCAGAGCTGTTCTAGTTTCAAAATCAGTGTTTAAAGTAGTTCATTCAAGTCCATACTCCAGTGGTGTTAGGATTGTGTATTGAGTTTGAATGTGCTGATGTGGGAAAAGCCATGAAGAAAGCAATCAAGACTTTTTACAGGCTCCCATCCTAAAGCGACAATTTCCTGAGGAGATCAGTTCAGTACAACCAATGCTGTCAGTATTGATTGAAACATTGATCCAGCTTCTTGGAGTGTAATAAGTAATTTAAATGGTTTGGAAAAAAGGAAGGAATATATGTGCATCAGTCACATTGCTGAGGCCATAATAACAACAGAGGTATTATAAGAAAGCAAAACAAAGCACAGGTGTAGCTGTATGGATATAGATACAGATATAGGTGTATTATTAATTTGTATTTTTATTTCATCATATGCATCATGATTTTAATTCTTAAGTATGGAGGAGGTGTCTCATATAGCTTATACTTATGCTCTTTTTCTTTATGAGACTAAGAACATTCAAGTAAAGAGCACCTTTCTATTTTTACTTATTTTGTGAAAAAGTTGTATATGTACATACACTTCGTATGTACACCATATCAAACCTTGTTGTAGCTATACAGCTTTGTTGTAGGTATTTAGCAATACGTTATATATAATTGCACTATAATTTACCTGTGGATCATATTTCAAAATGAACTATCACCCTAAGTTTGAGACCAGATGTTCATCATATTAGTCTTGGATTCTTTTCAAAAACAGCCTTGAGTTAACAGATTTGGCGCACCAACACTCCCCCCTCCCAGAAGCTAATATACCATCCACGACCAAAAAAAAATTGGTAATTCTATTCTGGATTAGTGCATAATTATATTCTTTATTTCCAAATGAGTTAAGCGACTACCATGAAGCACAGCTTAATTGTTTTTTGTTAGTAAATCTAAATTGAATCACCAGAAGATAATTCAATCAGCGCTCAATGAAATTACATGCATCTCACACAGTGGCACAGTTTGATTAACATATATGAGAAAAGTCAGAATTAAAACAGCTGAATTAAAGCAGATGCAGCTGGTGCCAGAGAAGTGATGGGAATAGCCCAACTGAACGAGTTCTGTTGGGGACTGGTGACCCATTACCAATATATTCCCGCAGGAGTGTAAAGATGCCCTCAGAGTCAACAGAAATCTCTGTCCAGTCTTCTAAAAGTTTACAATGGTACAGTACACATTGGAATGGTTGTGTAAATACATACCTACAAAATCATACTTTGATAGTTCAACATTTTGGTATTTACTGATTTTCCACCAATAATATAATAAACCAGTTAATGCTGGAAAGAACTAAAAGGACTGCAAAGTGTTTGGAGTGAGGCACAGGACAGTTATACCACATTCAATGCTATATGTACTACAAAATTGATCTTGTGTGATTGCAATGAGCAGCACAGTACCTTACAACCTTTAACATTAATCTAATATAATAAACATATCTTTTAGGGGAGACACACCTAGACAAAGCATAAACATATCGCTCTTAGCTTTCTTTAGTGGTAAAATGCAAAAAAATTCAAATAAAGTGAATCTTAATCCATTTCCTGTGAAGTAATTTTAATATCCAATATACTGTTTGAATTCCCAGATTAAAAGGTGAATAATCTAAAACATTAGCCTATGTTTTGTTCAGCATATGCTCTCTGCAGCTGGCTTCACCAAACTTAAAGTGCGGCCTTTTCTGTGCCTTCAGAAAGAGGGCAGCCTTGTGTCAGCTATTGTTCCAGTTTCACATGTAAATGTCGTCTAAATCATTCGCCCTTACATCCGCCGCGCAGCTGGAATTGTGGAAGTGAGCGTGTTCACTTAATTTGCAAGGCCAAACATCAAAGTGTCTGCATCCATTGTACAGTCCGTCTATGTCCATCTACGAAGTCAGCAGATTGCATTCTTAACATTCAGCACAACCGCATGTGAAGTACCTCTTTGAATAGTGTTATGGCACCATTCATGCCACATGTCCATACAGCACCTACTTTCATAACACTTGAAATAACCATAAATAAGAACAGCAATGTGTAATAACTGGCAGGCACTGCTAATGATGGCATGGCAGATATTGTTAGTAATAACGCGCAATGTTAATCGCAAGTAGCGCTGAGAACATTTGTTTTCTTCAGAATGATGTAAATAGGTGCTGGCAGTACAAAGTAAGAATCTGAGTAAGAATCATATATGGTTATATAACCCTTGAACATCTACATAACATTTTAATGGAATGTGCTTCATTTAAAAATTCCTCAAGTGAAACCACATGTAATGGCTAGCAAATCAATTGTCTGACCACATACCCACCAGATTCTTTAATGATAATAATTCAAAGATGTACATGCTGTGTTTTATATATTAAGAAATAGCTCAGTATTGTCAAACAATTTCTTTCTGTGAACACAATGGACAGAATTCAATCCCTTTATTCATTACAGTGCAAATTAAATATGAAATCTCAGTTTTGCAGAGCTCTTTATGTATACCAAATTCTATCTGAAAAATCAGTTGTCTCAGGAAAATGAGATGCATATGGAGTGTAGTGAATTCCTAGTGCTTCCGGCATTCAAGATCAAAGGGTTATGAAGGAGTTAGTAAGGGTTAAAAAGGAGGAGAAAACATGCTTTGTCCTCTCTTGACCTCACATGATCTAATAAACAAACTCTTTTGACGTACGTGGTGCATTACAAAAGTGCACTCCTATTTGACCAGTGGAATAATTATTTGTGTTTGTGTGTGTGTGTGTGTGTGTGTGTGTGTGTGCTGGGGGCGGAGGGTCCTGAGTTGTGTGTAATTATCTCCTCTTCCTATTGCTCATCAAGATTTGCCCTCTGTGATCTGATTCTAGAACCATTATTGACATGATCTAAAATTCAGAAAGGTCCTGATCTCTGACTGGTGCAGGGAAACTCAATTTGGTTCTGCTGATATAATTCTGTAACTCATAATACCCAGTTTATTGGGGAAGAATACAGACGGCAGGCCATTACCTCTTTTGTCCCCATAGTGGTGCTGCCCTTTTTTGGGTGAGGCATTCAGCTGTCAATCAACAGGATTTTTTTTTTTACTCCACCAACTCTACATGCCGCTGATAAAACTGAATTAATGTTGACTGAAATTCTCTCAAATTTCTCTTGAGGCCTTACTCCTACCCCGCCCCCAACCCACACACACACACACACAAACACAAACACACACTTGTTCCCTTTTCATCAGAAGAGATCATTAAAAAAGTACAGATAGCTTAGTGATGCATATGTATATGCGTGTGTGTGTGTGTGTGTGTGTGTGTGTGCACTTGAGGGAACATCAGAATTAATGCTTATTTGACACTCTAGGCCCTGAAGCAGAACTAAGGCCAGTCCTTTCACACATGTGGACACATGCCCAAGTATACATACACACACACACACACACACACACACACACACACGTCCCCTACAGCGATTGACATTTACCCTGGGTGGATAATTGAGAAATAACATTCGCATTCGCACTACAATTTAACATGACCCCTGCCTTTAAAAGCCCTTTTATATTCCCGATGAAAATGGCTGCTGACAGCACTGAGAAGCAGGAGGCTCTATTATTGTGTACTGGGGGAGGGAACTGGGAAAAGAGGTCAGGTGATGGGGCACAGTAGATGATTTAGGAGAGGAAGCTTATTATAACAATGGCAGTCAATGTCAAGAGGGGCTGCTCTGTGTGCGTTTTCTCGGGTTGAGCGACTATAAAAAATGCATTTAAAGATGGCAAAAGGTGGCGAGGCAGAGGTAGTGACATGCAGCCAGAGCTAAGAGCAAGGGTTAATGCACTGAATGTTACCTGCACCAGAGGCTTAACAGTCGAACAATGTGAATGCATTTCTGGTTGTGTTTCCCATGATTCTCAATAAAAGGGTTTATCTTATTTGTGGAAGGGGGTGAGGCAGAGAGGTGATCGATTTTAAAACTGAGAGACAAGGTCTAGCCTAGTGAGCAATTTCTATAATTATTGTATTACATTTCAAAACAAATACGATTAAATTAAATGGTTTTTATAGTAAATTTTTGCAAATTTTGCTTTCTGTTTGTTGGCCTTCTGTTGAATTGAGATTTGTTGTGAATACTGCGTAAGCTAAGTTGGGCATTATTTTGTTCCTATGCAATTGGTTCTTTTTTATATAACTTTTTTTTGTTAACTAATATTTATTTTAGTTACCCCGTATTGACATTTTTTTTCTTTGAAATCCATTTTATTTTCCATTTATAAGCCGCTGTGATGTAGCTCTTTGTCTGAGTGACACCTCCACTGATAAATGACTAAAGACTGGCCGGCACACTTTATTAAAAAGTAATAACAGTTTTTTATAAGCACCTTTCATGTCATTAAGGGCTCATGAATCTGAGGATACCAGCTGTCTCGCGCTGATAAATGCTTAGTTTACAGGCTGAGGAGTTATTTAGGGGTGGCCATAAATTTAAATCGCATGAATCCCCCCCTCAACACGGGATTGCTGTGACAGGACTGTAAATGACCAGTGATGCAGCAAACAGCCCATTATTTATTATTCTCCACCTGCAGCCTGAAGCACAATATGTCAAAGAAACGGGAAAACGCTTCCTCCTGCTATGATTGCCTGAACAAATTTCAGTGTCACAGAACTTCTATCCTTGCCCCAAAAACTGAGCCAATATTGCTTCCATTCAAGAATGCTACTTTATTGTATTTTTCTTAATTTTGTAGGCATCATCCTAAAAATGAAATTTGGTATCCTTCTAGGTTTTGTGTTGATATAAAAAGAGGAAAAAGAAAACACTGAGACTCAATGTAAAGACACCTTCCTTACTTTAATCCTTACTAATCCTGAGAACTTTGTGCTTGTGCTATCAGCTTGGTGTTGGCTCAGTTTATATATATATATATATATATATATATATATATATAATCTCACTCGTAGAAAATCGTAATAATGTTGTTAATGAATTTCCAAAGCAGGTACACGAATATACAATCAATGCAAATGCATTAGTGTGCATTCGCCTTGGTCTACACTTATTCTGTTTCTACCCATAGATCCAAGGAAATGGAAAGGACAGTTTCCTCGAGCCATTTTTCTTATCTTATCATATAATTATTTAAGGTAACTACAATGCCTTTTGTAATGTTAAATACATTTAAATTAAATTGTTTTCCAGAGTAGTCTGAAATCTGTAATAAAACAATAATTTTGCTGTAAAGCTACAGCAGTAATAACAATTAACTAATATGCTACAGGCTATGGTTGAGAATAATGTTTTCTAACATAGAATTGACAGCAAATGACATTTCTTAATATGTCATTTTGCAGTGACATTTTTCAGTCTAAAATGTTTAGCCTGCATTGTTCTTGTTCTTTCAGCACTGATCTTTACCTAATCACACACAAGTCAATACTTTGTAACTTTCTGTGGCTTTTCAATGGCTAGCTTGCAGTCCCAGTTTTGCTATGAAAGCAGGAGATGCGAACAGCAGAGCTACAAGCTGATTCCTGTTCTGCCGTCCTGTGTGCAGATCCCTGTAAAGTGGATGTGTTCTGTGATGCGACAAAATCACGCATCAGCTGCATTCACAGTCCAGTCATCGGTGTTTTGATTGTTTGTCCAAATATGTTAGTGCTGTTGGTGCTAATACTGGATCCTGGAAAAGTTCAAAAACACAGAAAATATGTGAGTCATTAAAATATGTTGTCATTAACACACCCACACTCACTCAGATTCCCTCATGCACACACACGCACATGTGCAACATACACACAAAAACACAGGCACACCGAGTGGTTTCAACATTATGCTATTCATTTGACAAATTGGCTTCATTCTTTTTTCCTTTTTTTCGAACCAGAGATATTTTGGTAAACCGTCCTACATAGCATTTCCCTTCTGTATATTTAAGAACACAGCCTTGTGCCAATTACACCATGCCGCTGCACTGCTACCAGAAGGATTTTTAATTTAGCCTGTGAATACACACATTCAGGCTGACGAGGTCTCATAGATGCTTCGTCTGTGTTGCCGCTACATTTTTTAAAAGTGACTTCCCTGTGACCTTTCCAGCAGTGGGAGCAACTTGAATTAAGTTCCAGCCTCACGGACAAACACTAGCTTCACATTTGCTGTAAGCCCGGGCTCTAAGTTAATTAAACAGAGAGAAGCAGATCTTTACGTTGTCAGGTTATACACCTAAGTTGTGTTCATACGCTACGTCATGTTTGCCTAACCTTTGCCTGGACTTTCTAAAGCCATAACGGTAATTAAAACAAAACAGAATTAAGTTACAAATGTCTAATAGAGAGCTGTGTGTACAGCAAAGCCCCAAACAGCGCCGAGATTAGCACATATTTTCATTCATTTAGTTTTCATAAAGTCAAATTGTCTCAGAATCAATAGACAAATGATCCTTGTAGGGCCTGTGCAGATGGGTAAGCCCCAAACCCATGCTAAAACTGTTTCAGCTTCCTTTCGCAACATCCGTACTCTCGATTGGTATTTTTTTTACAGGATTACCTGACAGGGGTCAAAGTGTCCCCACCCTGAGTGTTTGGGGGGGACGGTTTTCCCCTGATGTTGTCAGTGGTTTGTATGAATGAGAAAACAGTGCACAGGCAAAACAGTCACAATAACAAAATGCAAGCTTATTAATGGACCATATGTAAGGAAACAGGGGATTTGGGTTCCAGTTTACTCCATATGATAGTCATCAATGCAGGGAACGTGTTTACAGAAATATGGAGACATTTGGAGGAGGGCACAGCCTTGCATAATATTAGTTGAATTTAGTAGTCTGTCTGTGGACTCCCTGCATTCGTTTCGAATAGTAAACTTTTAAAGTGAAAAATAAAAAATTATTAAATGCCTTTGTTATAATGGTACTTGCAGACAGCAAGAGTACTCCAAGAGGCTGCAGTAAAAAGTATTTCTCAATATGTCAGCAAATAATAGAATCACCTAAATAAAAATGCACCATCGCCCATATTCTTATTTCAGTGGAAAAATATTTTTTAAGTACACTTCTTGACTGGTAATTCCTTTGACCTCTGAAGGTAGTGGAAGAGACAAATGAAAGAAGGTGTCATTTTCATATTTCATCGCAGATACCACCCATGCCCCATGTGGCTGACCAGGGCCCATATCAAACTGGCACCACATGAATTTGGCATGCTCAGGTATGTGCCAGCATGGGCGCATGGCCCAACAGCTGCACGTAAGAAGGCAGAGACAAATGGTTCCTTTTCCTGTGCCCCATAGGATGGCAGCCATCTATCCTCAGCACTTAATCCCACAAGAAGCATATCACCTCTCCTTGCGCTTAATCCTAACTGAAGGACATCTCTCTCCTTTGTACTTAATGTGTGAGCACACAGCATCTTTATACTTCATGTGTGGTAAAGTGAATTCCAAGTGGGTTTAGTAATTTTAATGTTATTTTAAATGTATAGCATATTAGCTATACATTTAATTAATTCTTTTTTTTAGGTGCTGCTTTAGCTGATGCTTGCTTGGTTACCAGCTAAGACAGAAAAGTGCGATATGGGAGTTATTAAATGCACGAAAATTAGTAAGCTAGCTAGCCATTAAACAGTTTCCAGTGGAATGCATGTAACTTCTAGTTAGACTAAATAGCATTAAAGTGCCTGCAATATATCAAATGTGCACAGCTGGTGCTGCTTTTTGACGTTTGATTTTTGATGTTAAATTTTAACATTTGCATGTTCAGTGCAATTTAATTTGCTTCTCTCTTGTATCTATCTGTTGAAAATCCTATGTGATTGAAATGTGAAAATAGTTGATTATTAAATGAATGTGTTCTTCTTCTTAAAATATTTACATTAACATTAATCAAGATGAATTAATGCATATTGCCGCTTTATTTAAAGGATGCAACTAGGACGACATTAACTGAAATACACTTTTACTTGCATTTTTCTTCAAGAACAAACATGCTGCCGTCAAGCCATTTCTCTCACAAAGCACTCCAGGTGCAAGACAAGTGAGAGCCAATCAGCATCCAAACCACCAGGCTGGCATCCAATTAAAATCTCATTCAAATCTTATGAAGAGCTCAAAACACAAACAAACAATTAAGAACACAAAGCAGCAGCGGGGTGAGTTCAGGCATGCGTTCTCACGATGAACAGAGCTGTCAAAATGCAGTTTATTAGATACATTACATGACAGCAGCATTTTCGAGCCATGTGTACCAATTGGAAAGCGGAATGAATATTTTGAGTCAGCACTGACAATTTATTTCTGAGAACAGAATAAGTACATCAATGCTATTCAGAGTATGCTTTGCCGCCGCTGAGTTAATCTCTCAAGAAATGAAACTACTATGCAGATGTAAATCAAGGTCTTTGAATATTAAAACTGAATAGTGGGCCGTAAGAGAAATGAAAAGTGAAATGACATGTTTGTTTGAGCACCATCAACACTGAAAACCATTTCAAATCAAACATAAAATGTGAAGGCTTTGGTACTGCATGCTATTGACATTAGCTGCTGGAGCTAAGGCAGCAGTGACTCCAAGTAAAAAGTGAGCTTTTTAAAGTATGCTGAATACATGCTTATAAAAATGTGTACTTAATATTAAGACGCATTTGATGTTTAACTAGTTGGACTGAAGGTTTATATCATTACACTTATTCTCTTCCTATGCTATTTCTTTAGTACTTGCAATATTTTATCAGTTACCCCCTTTTCTGAAGTAATGGAATGTACTCTGTATATGCTATTTATAATTTTAGAAACAACATTTCTGATAACAAAATAACTTTATGGAATGCATTAACTTCATTAATTGAGCTAAACCTGTGAGCTATCACATTCTAGTCTATACAAGCTGAATGACACCAGGTGCTAGAATTTTTGAAAAATCAGTTGCGCTTAGTGACAAGCAGTGCCTCTAAAATAACTAACACAATTCATACTTTATTTTACTTCATATAACTTGGAAAATTCACACCCATATAAATAAACATTAAAAAATAAGGCAAGACTGCAGGAATTAACAGTGTACCAAGCCTTGAGGCTTGGGTCTTTTGATTTATCAACTCTAAAATATGTGCTGTAGAGGTTCCATTTAAAAGAAAACTTCCAAAGACAGCATGGGAAATTACCTCTCAGCAAATAAGTGTTAATATTCTAACTTGCAAATCCACACCAGATGCACATGATTAGCTGAGCGGGAGACTTCATAATAAGAGCACGTCAAATCAAGACCACATTTTATGGGGTGGATACACATGGAGACATGGAACCCAAGATGAGATATGGGGATTATCCACCCATCTCTCTGGGCCCTGAGTAGATAATCCCCCATCATCACCATCACATCCTGCTATTGGTCTTTTATCTGAATGTCAATTAAGCACGCATTTCATTGATTTTTTTTTTTTTTTTTTTTTTGAGGGAAACATATGCCACTTCCATATCTACTTTAGAGCATATTCAGCATATAATATTAATGGAGTAAGTAGTGATTTTGACATTTTGGGGAAATGTTTGTCCATGCATACATACTCAGGACACAACTGTGTGACATCTGTTTTGGTTATATTCAGTTAATTCAGTCATGCTGCTGATAAATTAAGCAGTAAACTATATGGATATTTGTTGTCCCAAACACAAATTTTCACTATTAACTGTGTACAGTGCTGACAGTGGTAAACATGTCCAGAATAAGTATATTCCTGCAAATGCATACTGTTCATTGTGGCTTGTGCAATTGTGTTTGCACCTGGCATCACTTCAACATTAAAACTTCAAGAAGCACAGCGATTTATTAGAATGGATAACCTTAATGAAAAATAACATTTGTATGGTTTATACCTTTCACTACGACTGCAAAGAAAGAACCTAAGTCTTCTGCAGCTCCCATGACATACATTATTCATATTATCGTCATTCAATCATTTAGCACATGTATTCATCCATGCTTGAAGAATTGAAGTGCAAGATATGTTGACTGGGCTACATAACAAAATATTCAATTTTAAAAGTACATTTAAAAATAATCAGATAGGGTTTGTTTAAGTGGACTAGCAGTGGAGCAGTAGTTGCCAATTACTACTGTGTGTTGGTTATGTTAAAAGTCACTGGTGAGCAGAATCAGCATGAAGCTAATATAGATTATTTGAAAGATAAATGTCATGCAAATAGATGTAATTAACTAAGGTCTAGACTGTGGAAAATAATAAAAAAAAGATTAAATTCAGAAGCATTGTTTTAATGTGTGGCTTATCATGACATTATAGCCAACATTTGGAGTAGTGAATAAAATCAATAATATGCAGCATGCACAGTAGTGCATAAATTCCCCCATTTCTGTTAAAAACATTGCTGTTAAACAGCACTACTAAAAATATATAGCAAATACCACAAATGGAAGTAAAAACAACTAAATGTGAACTCTCTGCTGAAGCGATTTACTGTTTATTTGCTCAGCGGTTGCCCTTATCTTGGGTAACCTGCAGCGCTGTCTTTTCTCAGCCTATCCATTTACACAGCTGGATATTTACTGTAGCAATTAATACCTTTCTCAGGGGTACAACTACTGTGCCCCACCTGGGATTCAAACCTGAATACATTTTGATGATATATTTTCTCCTTATTTAGGAGTACCAACCCACCGCCAAGCAAAAAAAAGGGCCGGGCCAGAACGAAGCATCGCGTCTCAGCCTGTCAGCTCGACGTTTCCCCGGGAAGACGAGCTGGCCCGCGTTCGCGGAATTCATTTCTGCAGCCCCTCCTCGCGTCTCGAAGTCAGAACGGCGCGCCTCTCTGAACGCACGTTTGGGCTTACGGGGAGGAGAAAGAAAAAGCCGGGCTAAGTGCTGGGGAAAAAAAAACCCGAGCGGGCCTCAAGCGCCCCTGGTTCCTCTGCGCTCATGCAAGAGGAAGCGCCCGCGGGCTAGGATTTCCAGCCAACTGGCCACACTTACAGCTCCGCGCAGACGTCGCGGACGGGACCCATTACTTATCAACTCAGCATTAATCTTTAATCGGGCCACCATCAATTATTAAGAGTCTCATGCAGAGATCGGTCCGCGCAGCTCCCCTGACACGGACCCGCGGGTGCCGCCAGGAATACCTATCCGCTGCAGCTCTTAAATCGCCCGTTTACCTTCCCTCGCAAGCCATCGCTCTCGGGCCGGAGGAGACATAAAGAGAGCGATTTTAACTGTTTTAATGGACTGCATCAGACAGGGAATATAAGAGGTCCCAGCGCTGCACTTGCTGCCATTTACCGTTCTACAGAGAGGTTTAAAAAGAAAACGCATTCGTTGCATTTTCCTTTTTATCCACCGCCGTACCAAAAAAAAGGGAGGAGGAACCTGTTCCCAGTACAGCCACGCTGGCATGCATTGTTCCTGTTCTTTTAAAGGAGCCATAGAGCCAATGCTAGATATTATTGCACTCCACAATATTACATTTAGCTACCAGCGCTGGCACCAAGATAGTTTTCATGAGTATGTATTTGCTCGCTCCCTTTGAGGGAGGTTATTAATGTGTGTTAATATGTGTCAGTGCACCGCTTCACTTATGACGCTTACCTGATGGTATAGTTCAGCGTGCCTTTTCATCCATCATTAATTAACTGCCTGTTACAGTAATGATCCCCAATTAAATTCTTAAAAGGTGGTAAAATGGATTAAAAGCAAGCACTTGCTGAGCGGAGAGCCTTCGCTCACTGCTCTCTGCAGGGATCCATCGCCTATTATTAATTCCCAGAGCACACAGAATAATTGTTATTTTTCATAGTTTTGGTGGTGAAAAATATGTGAGGCAAGAGGATGAATGCATTTATGCTGGCTTTTATTGTGTTCCAGTGGATCTTGGATGTTACAGATCCATTGGAATTTTAACCCGCATTACTCCAAGTAAAACTAAAAATTGAAAACTCATCAGGCTATGTGAATAATAATAATAATAATAATAACCTTCTCAAACACCAAATAAGAACTATGAGCATATAATCAGTTTAATGGAAATACTGGACCTATGTACAGACTCCTAAATCTGCCAGAAAGTACACCATCTGCTTGGTGGTGTGATATGTCACATACGTGCCAGCCATCCTTTTACAAGTCCCCCCTTCCTCACCCCCATTACCTTGTGATGGCAGTCCTTTCCCCCGAGCTGCTGTCAGATATAAAAACGCCTCTCTTCCTCTCTAAAAGGCCCACTCCTGCAAACAGAAGGGCGGGTTCTGCGGTGACCGGCTGAAACAAGAGGATTAATGGGTATTTATATTTCATTACATTTTATGCCCACCGGAGAATCGTGCACCACTCACAGATATTGAAACATATGTCAACCCTATCCACTTACATATAATTCAGCTGGACTGAAATGCACAGATCCAATTAGGGTTAAGTCCAATGAATCTTCTAAAAGGCTCATTTACACGATAGCTCCGGTTATGTGCTCACTGCATAAACTATATCCAGCAGATATAAGTTGCTATTTCTCAGTCTTTTGCAGATGAGAGAGATATTCATGGAGAGAATGTATTATGATGTCAACGGAACATGGCAAATACCATGACACGATGGAGTTTTCAACAAAATCCTCACAAGCTGTCATTTCATTTTAATGACTGAGGTACCGAGCCTGTTTATTTTGCTCCCTCTCTTAAACAACCCAGAGAGGAGAGGTCGGCACTGCTATCAGTTTGACCTCTGAAAGACCCAGTAAAGATTTTTTCCCCCTAAGGATGCTTAACAAATTACACATAAGGAGGCCCTGTTAAGAAACAGACGTATATTTGACTCCCTGTTTAAGAGGGTTGTTTTTTCAGTCTGCAAATAATATTAAAATAATACTAAAACAAACAGTTTGCACTAAACAGGAATGCCCAGTGCAGTGATACAGGGTACAGTACAGTATGTACAGGCAAAGGAGTACAAGAAAATAAACATATGGAATGGTCCCATAATCTTTACTTGGGACTCATCAAACCCAGACAGTTGAAGTCCACTCTAAGTTGTGACAGAGATGTAGTTATGTCAAGTTGTAGCCATACAGAAATTTATAAATTTAGCTTTACCTATCACTGTTACAGTGGCAATTCCACGGTTCATCTTATTATGAGGGGTCTTTGTTCTCCCAGAACACCCCAGTACAAATTTGACAGCATTCGTGCTAAACCATAATAGGGGTATTCCTTTGTTCCCTTCCAGTTTTTAATTACTGCATATCAACACCCAGTTAAGACTAGTGTAATTTGTTATGTTAGTTGAAACCACTGCTATCTAATGGAACTTTGAATTAGTCTCATTAAAACTGGACAATATAATTAATTTGTATAGATATTTGTGATGCCACTGAGCAGAAATGTTGAAGACAATGATATCTGCTCTATAGTTGTGGAGGTGAAGGTTACTCAGCCTTGATCCCAAAAGCATATTTGATGATTTCCACCGGTTCATTAAGTTGGTCTTCTCCCGATTTGTTCCTCAGTCTTACTGCATCAGAACAGAACTCTGCATTTTTTTCCTGCCGTGTTTCTGCTACATCAACAAACTTTCCTGTAGAATTCTCCCCTTCATCTAAGAGAGTCAGTAACACAGCTGGTATTTAGAGCTGGGTTTTGATGTACTCCTCCTCACAGGTAGCATCGGGCAGATGGTCCCCCATCCTACCTCCCAAAAGAGGGATGGCACCTCTCTGGTCTGTCTGAGCCATGCTGGGGGCTTGATAGAGGATGCCCAGGTTATACATAGGAAGATGACCTCTGAACCTATTCCACACACACACACACACACACACACACACACTCTTTCTCTCTTTCTTTCTCTTTTTTATAATATTTCAACAGGTACATTTTATTCATATGCTTAATGGTAAAGTTAACCTTATTGTTATTCTACATTGTTATTCTTATTTCTTTTTGCACTATTATAAAATGACATACTATAAAATCCTGATAATTTCTCACAAAACATACAAAATCTTGCAGGTTGTTAATACAGCTTATGAAAGCCTTCTAATTGAAGCCACATAGGTGACCAATGGCAAAAAAACCCCAAATGTTTCACAAAATATCCCGTAAGAGTCATAGCCATGAAATTTTGCACACATAATTCCATGTATGAATTTTCCATAGCACAAATTTTCCAAAGAACCGGAAAACATGGCCACCAACGGCCAATTAATTTGCAGGGTTTGTACGTTTCTCTTTTTTCCCTCTCTTGTTCTTACTCCCCAGTTTCTCTGTCATTATAAGTCAGAATTGTCTTTCTCCCAGGTTAGAATCACCGGCTGTACTAGGCCTGCCTCTTCACACACTCACCATATGCTTACAGGAACACAGAAGAAAGGCCGTGGTGATCCTCTGAAAGTGAAAATAAATGTGTTAGACACATAAAACCCTCAACACTGTTCAGCGCATGGGCATAATAACAGTAAAGTTATAGAGGGTTAACACAATGTGTCACTTTGCTATTCTCTTGTGTGATCTTATAAAAAGCAATCCTCTGGTTCATACAGAAAGAACTCCAACTTTTTTTAAAAGGTCTCCAAGTGGTGAAAATAAATGTACTTAGAGCCGAGAAGCAAGAATGCTTTTCAGGACAATCATCCTTCAGCCAACCCTCCTAGGAATATCCATCTTATCTAATTTAATCACCGATCACTAAGGCCCTGAGATTCCCATTCATTAAAGACACTCAAAAATTCAGGCCAGCTGTTTCCAGCCGCTGTGAAGACAAGGTGGAGAGAGACAAGCAATTCCATCCTCAGCAACGCTTGGCTGAGCTCAGCATTATTCAGACACTTCATAACACCCCTCCTCCCAACACACACACATGCGCACACACACATGCACACATGCATGCACACACACACACACACACACACACACTCACACACACACATAATTTTAAAAGTGACAGGAAGCTGCTGATTTGCAAGCAAATGTAAGCGTAAGCAGCTTACAGTTTACGGGTTAATCAGGGCCTTCAAGCAATAAACTATCTGAGAAAATTGATTAATTAATAGTAGTCTTTAAGCCATTCAAAATCCTCTGGTGCAGAGATCAGCAGAGGCTACAAGCAGAGAGTGGATCTTGAGCCCTAGGGACAATTCTCTACAAATGTTTTCTTTCACTTATCAATGCCTTTAACAACAAACACACTTACTTGGATAAAATCCTCACAGCAATCTATTGCTGTTAGGGACAATGCAAAAAAAAAAAAAAATTAAATAAAGAGGAAAAAAAATCCCATTGACTCTTTTAATTGGCTGGTGGTCCTCACATAATGGACAGTGGCTCTCAGGAACGGGAAAGAGGATGTGTGGGAAAACTTCAATTAAAAATGTGTCAGCGTATCTTTACCTGAGTGACATCACTTGATTGCAATCATTTTTGCCAGCCTTTGTCCCCTGTAGAATAGAAACAGAGGCACCTCATTGAACCTAAACCATACTGACAGAGCACATATATTACGGACAGGCAATTTTGCAATACACTAAAATCAGCTTTTTTTCTGATCTTTGCCGCTATGATGTCCCAAATAGCAAACTCAGGTGGGATTATGCAGACATTTTCTGCCGCAGTCTAGATGGGAAAATAATGAATAAGCAATATCATTTTACCTATACCTCTCTCTCTCTCTCACTGGTTCTTGGGATTGGGTTTGTATTTTTCAAATAACTTCTATCATAATATTTTAGAGAATTTTTTGTAGTTGTTACCAGTTATACTTTTGTGGTGTGTCATCTGCTTATAGTCACAGTTGGATACACTCTTTACAGCATATCTTATTGAGATGGTAGCGTGTACTGTGAATATATATTATATCTACAGGCAAAATGTTGAGAGTCACCTTGGATTGAGGAATAGGAAAAAGTTAGGCGGACAATGTCCTGTGAAAACGTCAAAAGCAACCTTTATCTACAGCCTTTATGGAATACTTTTAAAAAAGATTTTGACATGCTGCTAATATCTGAACCATTTCTCCTCTTGGATCTCAAGATCCAAGTACTCAAATGTCTCACTGAATGTAAATGCATAATTATCCTGGGATCAGTCTATGGCATAACTCAAAGCCTGGGAGAGTGTGTGCGAGGGATCAGTCAAAGCTGTACCAAGGACGTTATTCATCAATCTCAACCAACGTGGCTGTGGAAAAATTCTGAGCACGGGTCACATTTTATAAGGGCTAGAAAAATCGCTATGGTCTGAGACGATTGCCTACCCTTGTTTTGATCAGCCAGGTGGTGTCACAGGTGAAGGCACGTCCTTTCAGCCTCCGCAGCTATGTAACGTGGCCGTCTGGCCCATCTTTTATAACAGCTCTGTGACAGACGTGAATGACGTATTTATTACCTTGTTACATCCTTGTGTAGCCTGCTCACCTAGCTAAACCAAACTGTGGTCTCTTCTGCTGGTTAATTGGGGTGTCTCCTGTCAAGAGCCAAAGCACTTGATGAGCCAGAAAATGATGATTAATTAGTTAATTGCGAGGTCGATCTTCACGCTGAGAGGTTTATGATGTGCACGGTGGTCAGGGCTTCTCCATTTGGTGTGTAACACAGTGGTATTGTAATGCTCAGGGCTACCTTTGCCTTGAGTGGAAAACTTCACAGAAAAAAACAGGGCAATGCAAATTATGTAGTAAATATTGCAGAGAAATATTGATGCTCCATTAATTAAGAATATGAGTTAAAATAACTATAATAACAGGATTTTAATTTTAGAGTTGATGTTTTCAGCAAACTGTAAATAGACATGTCATGTCTAAATATTAAAATCACCGAGGTAACCCAATGTGATCATGCACCCAGCTAACACCTGTCCGCGTAGCGATGCTGAATGTTACAAAAATGTTACAAACGTTACCCCCACAGAAAGGACAGTGACTTTTACCTCACAATGACAGACACATTTGAACTGTCTCAATGCAGATGAATTCCCTCAACAATAGCTAGTAATTAGAACATACAGTAGAAGCTCATCAAATGAATAGATTTTTTTGGCAAGGATGGTATGAACTGTATGTATGGCAGTGCAGAGGTGAGTCCTTCACTATTCTGTGTTCTGTCTTTAGATAAGCAACCCATCTGAGTAATCTGACAGACATTTCATGGAGAGGGAGAGGGAGGTGGCATGCTATGTAAATAAACACTGCTCCATCCGCCTTTGTGACTGTGTGTGTCTGTGTGTGTATGTGTGTGTGTGTGTGTGTGTGTGTGTGTGTCATGCGCATCTGTGTGTCATAATTGCTTCAGGAGCCTCCAAGTCCAGTCCACTTTTCAATTCAAAGCGTCAGATGAATAATTGGATTTCCTGCAGGCATGCTGTGCCACGGTGCCCTGGTTGTTTCGCATGGTCCTCAGGGCAGGCACTCTGCTTTATATCAAGCTGCTCCTTGAAAGGGTAGTCATGGGGTTATCAATGTGCATTAAGCCTTTCATCCATTTTAAAGAAACCTCCCCATAATAATCTTGAAAAAGCAAACGTGATAAGTGGAAGTGGGAAGGACAGTGACACTGCACCAGCCCTTGAGAGCCTAGCCCTAGCCAGTTCTCCTCCATCCAGTCCCCCTTTTTTTTCAGCTGCAGTTTGACACTGAGCGCGGTCGACTCGACGCTGTGAAGCTTGGTTGAGGGGCAGCTCCTAAAGCATCGTGAGGGAGATCTGGGGTGCACCTTTCTTGATCAAAGTCCCGCTGAAAGACCACGTATGAAAATATCATTTGCTGCTCAACCGCTGGGTATGGAGTGTCAGCCCCACTGCGTGCGAATCACTCCCAGCGGCACAGCCTGAGAGTCAGCTCCCGGAACAGCGGTGACATCTCTGTTTACACCAAAGAAGGACTTGCGTGGTTCTCGGTGGTGCTGCTATTACCCTTCCCGGTGTCGTTGCTCCTGTTGCTGTAATTGTTGTTGCTTTTGTTGGTTTTTACAGGTTTGGATGGCATTCGGGATCCAGTTGGCCAGTTGATTTAAAAAAAAAAATAATAATAATAATAAAATAAATAAAAAATGTCAAAAAAAACAATTTGTGATAAAGTATTTACTGTACAGTGAATATAAGTAAATGCATGTAAAAATGATTTAAAAGAAAGAAATTGATTTAAGAAAATGTAATTGACTTTTCTTTTTGATGCTGACTTGATTTTACATGCAATTTGCAAGTACGTTTTGCACTCCAACATCTTACATTTTCTCTCCGGGGAAAAAAAAATACTGTTTAAAGAATTCAGTTGAAACTAATGCTGACGTTTGGATATCCACACCCTAGAGTAACCTTGGAAAGGGTTTAGGTTCTGTCCTAAATTTCTGTTCTGAGGATAAAGTAGTCAGGGGTTTTTATACAGGCTAAATAAATCTGAGACTGACACCGCAAGTTCATACTTTACATATATTAATTTCTTCTGCTGAACCAAGAGAAAAGCAAAGCCCCCAAATGTTCCATGATGCCACTGTTATTTCAACTGAATATTAGAAACAAAAGATATGGTAAAATAGGGACAGCAATATCATATTCCCAGTTCTAGAAAGGAAAACCTCAGAATCGGGACAGATCATTATTCCGAAACACAACAGTAGCATCACCTAAACACATTCCAAATGTTTAAAATTTGAATTTAATTTGAATTTACTTCTATGAACAATCTCAACAGATCGTTCACCCTAAAAATCCAAATGACATGCCCTTACAGAGTAAGTAATATTGAAGGCGATTAAAAATGTTACATAACATCATAATGTTTTACAATCCAAATAACCTCAGTCATTTTAGTCATAATATGAGTACAGGCCAGGCTAGCTGCAGTTTATGAATAATTCTGGGAAGACAAACTGAAAATTAAATTGTCGTGATCATGATTAATAGATACTTTAAAATTCAAAGTTATAGAATTGCACAGTGATCCAATTACTGGACTTATCTCTGTATGAGTAATGGGGAATGATAGCATGTCATGATATCCGCAATCAATTATACTAAGATAAACAATGAAAACAATTTCCAGCTAACAGCCTCAGAGGCAACATTTGTATTGAAGCAGACTTGAAATTATGAAATTATTCACATTACTGACATGCTCATGTGGCCATGCTATTTACCCATCCATTTCTTTCCCTGCCAAGACGAACTGTGCTCCAACACATTATCGTGTTGGACTCGATAACCACAGACATAACAGAGGCGTCATATGTCCACCTCTAAAACAGTGCATAGCTCGAGGCTATATGCCTTAAGCTTAGTGCTTTGTTTACAGCAAATCTCAGGGTGTTACAGTGTAAAATATTCAAACTTGAGCTGTGTCCACTGAAATTCCCACCCCTACCGGCTGAGTACAAAAAAGTCATGCTTTCCATTATCAACAAAGCTGAGACTTTTTGGCACTATGTTCCACACATACATACAGACAGATCCAACCCCCCACCCACCACACCCAAAAAACGTGCGCACACACACACACACACACACACACACACACACACACACACACACACACACGCATATTGAAAATATACTATTATTCAAAATAAAAATGAACTACAAAACAAAACTTCATTGCAATTTATCCTGCACAAAAGGTAGACTATAAAAATAAATATATTCAAAACATTTTATAGGTGCATACATATATTTTTACAAATGGGTTGTATAACAATTATTCAAATAGAAAATATGCACTACAATTGCGGTCTAGAAAGCAATCCCAAAAAAGGCAATTGCTTACTTCAAATAACAAAGAGAGGTCTCCCTTTTTCTTCAAAGCAATTGTGACACCTATCTGTGGACCATGGAAATAAAACCCACTTTAGATATCCCAAATTGTGAGAATGGGACATCAAACAACAGATTCAACTAATTTTCCCAAACAAGAAAAAAAAAACAGTTAAGCAACAGGAATACCAGAAATACATAATGAATCAGAGGCAGTAATGAAGAATGTGTTTGTATGAATGAATTCAGTTATACATATATGAAGTATATGTTTTATATTGTATATAACAGTGGGGTCAGTTGTAACAGTTGTCTCAGTCCATCTATAGGACAAACATTTGAATGTTTAATGGCAAGACACTTTTGTACAAAACCTTGGTAAGAGTAATTCACAACCCCTCTGCTACAAGTAGACGTGGGCATAGGAGTGGCTGTAACGTTTTAAACATTTCAAAATGGACTGCTGGATATCACTGGACTTCATAAATATTATATTCGAATATACAGATCTTGCTGGATGTCTGTTCCAAAAGTTTTCACCTCTGAGAAGCAAATAATAATAAAGAAAAGCAAATTAAGCTGATGCGGTGACTAAGTCCCCACATTTCTCATAATTAACTAGAAAACGGGCAAGTGTAACAGAGTACATAGGTCTTCTTCAGAGGAGGCGTGGTAGGTAGCGCTAGCCCTGAATGTCAGTAATGACGTTGATGAGTGAGCTCGAGGGACCCTCGCGATCCCGGCGGTCCTTTGGGTCCGAGGTGGCGATTTCGGCTAATGACCACAGTTTAGGCTTGGGGGCTTGCGTCTGTGCACTCCAGGAAATTCTGCGGTCGAGAGGCGCTCCGCTGTGACTGACGGACGAGCCCTTTAGGTCAAGGCGATTGTGATTCAAATCTCGGACTTCCACTGTCGTCGTAGCTGAGGATGTCAGAGGGTCCAGTGACAGACATCCCTCAGGAGGTTGCTTTTGTATGTTGCAAACTGTATCCGGAACTCTGAAACTAGCACTTGCCCCATTGGATTGCACAGGGCTATAATTGTCTCTGTGTTTTTCGATGTGGAAGTTGACACCTTAAAGAAAAAAGGTGGATGTTTACATTTGAAATAATCTGCACTTAATATCCCATTAAAAAGTAACAACACCAAACAACAACAACAACAACAACAATAATAACAACAATAATAATAATAATAATAATACATTTAAACTATGCCCCCATAACATATATGATAACACAGTAAATGTTTTCAGTGATTAAAATTAAAAAAATAGTGAATTAGGTTGCATGGATGGAAATCTATAAAACATAATTAAATTGCACATTTTACATGCGACTCTTGGCAGTGAATATGACCCCATTTACCTTCTTCAGCAGGGGGTTCCCTTTTGTCCACACTCTTTTCTAAACAATCGGGGTTCTTCCCCCCTTCCTGACACTCTTCATCCTCGTCTTCGTTTCCACTCCGAGGATTGCCTGCCCACGTCACTTTGTTGTCCTTTTTCAATCTCCTCCTGGCGTTGGCAAACCAGGTGGAGACCTGCGTGAGGGTCATCTTGGTGATGATAGCCAGCATGATCTTTTCTCCTTTGGTGGGATAGGGGTTTTTCTCGTGCTCCTCAAGCCAAGATTTGAGGACAGCCGTGGCATCTCTGGCCGCGTTGCTTCGGTAACCTGGGTCAGTCAGCGGATAGGGATAGCCAGGGCTTCTGTGAGGATGGCACCTTATTACTCCTGCCAGTCTGCTGGTATCAACATCATCTGGTGAACCCTTGCAAACATAACAAAAAACACTGTAAACTGCAGCTCCAACCAATATTAATTTTCGTTTTGGAAAAGCAACGATTTAAATATAAAAGGTAATAATTGGAATTGACACAAGTATATTTAAAGACTGTCAGTCAGGAGTCAGCTCATTTCAATCCAACTTTTTGACGTCTTCAACAACCACCAAAGGACAGCTCACATGAACCGTTATTTAGCCTACCGTACAGGTCACATTTTAAATTACCCATCGTTTTCTTTCCCCAGAGGTTCTTCGGCTTAACCTACAATTGCATTCGTGCACTTATTTAAAACACAATTAGCAACCCAGTAGATGCCCACACATTTTCAAATAATTCACCTAAGCACCGGAACATTTACTTATTCACAATTTAACTCTGCTGACCTTATTTTAAACCAGAATATTAAGGAATAGATTATCAGCATCGAATATTGTTCGTGCGGAATGCTACTCCATGTATCTTTTTTTGCTCTTAATTCTGTAAAACAAACAGGTAAAGGCTAGCGACTCACACGGAGCCAATAGATGCCATTTTAAAAAATGTTAACAAGTGTGTGCGGGCAAGCGTATGTTCATTACGTCAGAAAATTTATACTTAATACATGCATATTTATCAGAAAATTGTTTGGCAAATGCTGCCTGAGTTCGATTAATATATTGCGCCAAGTGGTTTCTTTCAAATTAATCATATTGCATGTTGTAACAGCTAAAGTGTTCATTGAAAAATGAGACTGTAGAAAACGGGTAAGTTTTAGTTCTCTTATTTAATTACTTGTCAAATCCACGCAAATTGTTCTGTCCACATAACAAGGCATTTATTTATTATTATTATTATTATTATTATTATTATTACTTTAGACACAAACATATCTCAGGTGATTAAATGAAAATTAAAATGAGATCTGTTAGGACTTTAAAGGACAAGACATTGTGAGCGATAGGCGTTTCTCTCCGTCACCGGGCCGCCACCAACAACAAAAAGAGTTATACATTACATTTTTAAATGAGTTAAACGCCCTCTTAAAGCCCATTACAACATACAAATAATTACACACACGTCTTTCACAGATTTGTTTGTTTGTTTGTTTACCAAACATGTCGGGAGTCCGGTGGCGAAGGTCGCCGAATACATCAGGGTGCTTGAGAAGTCAGTAAACGGTCCAGTAAAAACAGCCGATCCGGGCAATGGACTGAATGCTGAACTGGACGGAGAGATTGCTAACCCCTCGCTCCTTGAGATGGTCGGCTCTGAAGACCCGACGGGCCAAGAACAGATAGGCAAAGAGCCCGAACCCGGACGGAGGTAACCCTGAGGGTACCACATCGCAAAACGTACGCGTTCAAACAAGTATCAAAACAAAGCGCGCAAAGCAACCATTTTGCAGCAAGGCAAATAATGACGTCCCCAATGTCAACAGAGTGTCTGCACGGAAGCCACGTTTGGATTCCCTGGTGCCCAATAGTTTTAGTTGTCAGAAAAAATGACGTGAGGACCCACGGAGCAAGCTAAAAGAAACTGTTACTCTAGCTCATCGGGCGTAAGTAAACACCCCCCTCTCCGCCCCTCGCCCCAAGAAATGGAATTCAGTGATCAAACCGCTGACAAGAAAAAGAGTTGTTGACAAGGTAATGCGGAACGCTCGTCTCTTTCGAACGTTTCCGCGTCAATATGGACTTTATTTGAGTTTGTGTGTTTAAAAACGGCACTTTGCCTAATGTTAGCGTGGAGACACGAAAAGCCGTACACAATACTTTAAAAGTTTTAAATGTGCCTAATTAACGAAGGATTTCAAATACAGTTATATCGAATCCTAAAAAAGGTACATGTTAAATCCTCACCTCGATTTTTTTTGGAGCGTGGTAAACTGATTACCGGTATTTTGTAAATATCATTATAATCGCAGCCGCATCTCAGTTGTTAGAGATATTCAATTGCATTTGCAGATTTTTTTTTTTTTTATCCATGCACAGCCAAAACGGATTCGCGTTTTTTTTCTTTCAATATCGAAAACGTTTTCTAAATTGCCTGGTGTCGTGAGGGAGATGGGAAAAATGGCATTACTACCACTACTACTACTACTACTACTACTACAATAATAATAGTTATAATAATAATAACGATAATACTAATAATAATAATAATCAATAATTATAAT
This sequence comes from Megalops cyprinoides, assembly GCF_013368585.1. Taxonomy (NCBI): domain Eukaryota; kingdom Metazoa; phylum Chordata; class Actinopteri; order Elopiformes; family Megalopidae; genus Megalops; species Megalops cyprinoides. The sequence goes on from NC_050603.1 coordinate 15,501,358, forward strand.
AATCATGATAAAACTAAGGGGAGTCAACATTGGTCTGCCTGTACTGTTTGGGATACAGTACACAATCATTCCTTTTGCCTCTTCTTTTAAATAAAAACCTCTTCTGCTGTGATGGAAATGATGCGGTGCGTCAAGTGGCCTGTGGGAGGTGTTAGCTGGCTTTCAAACAGTTATTTTTCTACGATTATATCAAGCCCTCTCAGGGTTTCACACACCATTCCACTTGCCCATGCCCTGGGAATTCTAAACACACAATCCTCCAGGACAATGCTTTTGTCATCCCCAGGCTAGAGACTGGGGTGCAGCGTCGGGCAGAAGCCCATGGCTACGGCACAGGCTGTAGCTGCTAATGGCAGACAGTTGCACAGACAGCCTATGTAAACACCTAAATACTACTGTGGTCTTTAGCCCCGATTAAGATCCCAAACCCTAAAAGGATTTGTTTGCACCCCCCTTTACACTCTGAAAACAATGATGACATTTACAGTACAAAAACAGTGTGTGCGGTAGCCTGTGGCTTGAGCTGAAAGGGGGTCTGGCTGCAGGGCGGAGCTGCACAGGACTCCGGCCATGTGGCTGATACATATGCAGCTTATGTAAATGCCATTGTTGTGCTTCGACCAGAGCAAGTTCACATGTTTCTTAAGCTAAGTAGAGTATTACTGATTAAATCTTTGTCATATTATTTTTTTTTTCAACTCTTTGTGTAAAGGGCAAAAAATCTGTAATTAGCCATTCCGAAAGGGGCAATAAAGAGATTCAACATGATATTAAAAGTCTCCTGAACACTTTATCCAATGGTGAGGTGGGGGCAAGCAGCTTTTAAAGAAAAACTATGGAGAGCTGGGATATAAATCAAGGTGGTTTTACCAGATTTAATTGGGGCCACACTGGTATTTATCCGATGAAGCTAATTACATTTGGAATCTAAGATCTAAGAAACTAATCTTTGTCATCACTGTGCGGGCACACCAGCAGGGTTTTTTACAATCCCATATTTGCAGTGTTTGCCATCTCATCAAGTAAAAGGATGGTTATTGATTTTCATATTTCCTCCAAGCTCATTTTCTTTGAGATAATGCAGTCTCTGAAAGGTTGCTTGACACTGATTGGAAGCTGATTACTTTACTCTACAACTGTCTTTAAACAAGGAACATTGCCCAGAAGGTGTTAATGGATAAAGGGTACACTTTCATTTTCTGTGGGTCTTATGAATGATTGTTGATTTTATGTTTATGAACCCTTGAAGCAAAACATTAAATCCTGCAATGTTTGTTTTGATTAATTCATTTCTGTGGGGCATAATTAGCTTGATTTTTCCTCTTTTTAACAGTTTACCCGCTGTCCCTTATGGGAGGTCACACACTGGCCCTTGTTCAAGTTTAAATTATCCTTGGGGGGAGAACTTTTATCATCAGCTACAGTAATCCAAAATGTGGTCTTACAGTATGTGGCATTGTAACATTGGGAATGTATTTTGCTTTGTGAGAAGATGATACTAGATTCATTAAGCATCATACCTGAAACGGCTATACCTGCTCTGAAGTTTAAACTTCACCCCGTTTCAAGTTGGAATCTCCAGGCAACCTATGTTGACCAGATCATGATTTTTCAAGGTCAACTACAGACATTTATATTTTAAGTATTTTTAGAGTATATACATTGCAACCCTAATTACAACAAGAAAAATAAAGATAAACACAGTGAAAAAGGGAAGAAGTGTCAAAGGATTATATTGTTAAAATGATCACAGTTTAGAAAATGTCAAGTCAAAGTCTGGTGAAAAGTCCATTAGACATAATAAGAGAGAGTAAAAGAAAAGCTTTTGCTCCTCATTTGAAAATGTCTGCCCTTTCTATGGAGTATATATCATTAATTGCACTTTGTGCCATAAGACAATAGTAAAGGTGAATCCACATACACTCCCTGTACTTGTAATCTCACCAGAGTGGTTTGTGTCTCCCATCTCCCTGAAGGTCAATTGCAGTTTCAACTTGGATCTATTAGGTGGCCTAGATAACAGAAAAAAACAGGGAATATGTGGGGGAAATGAAGGTTAGAAATGGCTGTTCATCTTGTTATCTGACCTCATCTGTTTTCATCATTAGAAGATTTCTTAACCTTGGCCAAGAAATGATGTGAAATGCTGTTTCACCCATTTATATACTGTTAATCAAAAAGAAATATGTCTCTGCATGTACGCATGGTTTTTGAAACATTTAGAAGATTTAGAAGTGTGGTGAATGATCTTACTGATCAGTCTGTTGATCAGTAAGATTTTTCATGAAGTATTGTGATACACAATGGTTGCTGTTGTGGATGAGCATAAAGGTTTGTTAATGGTAAGAAAGATAATAGAGGCTAAGACTCTGTAATGTAATATTAGTATGAATGTAATATTAAAAATGTCCCAATTTCTGTTGTAAATGAGTCGTTTATTTGTCATTTATCATATTTCTAGTTAATCCATGTCATTGTTAAGTACTCAACAATGTTTACGTTGGGTTGCTGGCCGAGTGAGAAATCCATATGTTTAAGAACCCAAGACAATGCTGGGCTTACTGCTTCAAATGGCTTCTCCCTCTAGCTCCTCCTGAGCTACTTTCTTTCTGTTTACACTCTGAATTCCAGGTGAACCATCTGAATTCTTGACAGATTTCACAGTGGTTTTGCCATTTTCACAGTGACACAAATGTCACATATGCAGGCAGTGATTGAAACCAACTTCAGGTGTGTTTTGTGCATTTGAAGGTAAAAAAAAAAATCACCTTGATGCTACCTTTGATTTTGAAGGCAATGTGAAATACAAGTTTTAATTGTGTATGTGAACACACCCTTAAGTTATCTCTGTGATTTTTGACCAGTTCTTATACATTTATGATACAGGTGACGGGGCAAGAGGGTATTTATCCTGTCAAAACATCAAGCCTAGTGAAAATACCCCCCCCCCCCCCCCCCCCCCCAAAAAAAAAAAACACATAAATAAACATGCCCCTGTTATTCTAAAAATACTTTCATGCCATTGGTACATGGTATGGTACATTGAAGGTTGGCTAATTCGGTGTACTGTATTACAGTGTTCAAGATGTTCAGAGCCAGCAGTTTCTAATGTGGCAAGATATTAGGACCAAACACAGCTTATCTGCAATAGACTACAATATGGGAGACAATGACTCACAATGCCTGCAAAGATGGAGGCATCATCAGTATTTCATATTTCACCTTCATGGCCATTTTTATAAGGTCAGCTTCAATACCTCAGAAAGTTAAAGTCTTTATTTTCCTGAAAGATACATGCATGAAGGGATTCACAAGTTTCTGTTGGAGAATATATTTTACTCCAAATGACATGTGCAAATATGAGTAGCACAGAGCAAAATGATTTCCACAATTACAGAACAACGTGAATCTCTGTATTGCATGAGTCAATTTGTATCTATGAGTACTAATATGAAATACATTTCCTGCTAAATATTTTACATATGGCAAAAGGTAAAAAAAAATAATAATGTAAGAGGACATGCTGTTTTGGCTTCAAAATTGATCTACAGTGGTATTTGCAGTGGTTGTTAATGATTTACTGTAGCTGTGTAAAATTGCACAGATAATTAGTTAAATCTATGAGCATGAAAAGACCACTGGTCAAGACATCAGTTGTACCTGGAGTTCACTTCTTTCGTCTTTGTAACATCTGAGCATGTATATTGGAGAAAGTATCAGATGATTAAGATCTGATCAATTGCCAAAGGTTGAGCAGTAAAGAGTAGATTCATTGCAGTGATAATAATAGAAAGGTATTAGAATGTTATGGTACTTTATGGTGGGTGATAACATTATCATTGTTATTGCTTATGTTTCAGAGCCATAAAAGGTTATAGACTGTGGAATAAAAGAGATGACTTGACACTTAAAGAATCTCAGTGTGTCAACAGTAGCAGGCCTTCCCTGAGATGGAAATTGCCACTGAAGCAACACATTAAACCATACCCTTTATACTCACATCAGCTTCAACTTTGAGCCAATGGTGATCAGTGCAATAAAATTTTTCAGTATTCTGATTGCTCAAGCTAATGGTAGCCAGTTAGCTTGTGGATATTTAGGGCTTTTAAATGAGAGGCCTGCGAGAGTAAATAATAGCTGAGAAAGCCTGGAAGTTCCCGAGTGCCACAGTACTCTGTTAGACTGTTGCTGGAAGTTTGCAGACTGCAAACATCTAAATTTAGGCTTCAAGAGAGATTTCAACATTTTCAGAATGAGACAAGAACTGTTTACGTGTTCCAACAAGAGATTCCATTTCAATATTGTCTAAGTTAAAGCATACACCGCATAGCACTTTTTCTGTAAAGTGCATTGTTGGATCAAGCAGGCTTATCAGTGCTGTGCCTCTTTTACCGGTGCATTTTCGTCGGTCCATTATTCAGTACTGTTTACTCAGTGTCTGGAGCAACATTGACAAGGTGAGACTTCAAAGAGGGTCCATACACTCTTCCTTAGATCCCTAGTCCACTTGAAACCAATGGTCAAACATCAAAGTTGGGCTGGTGCATGTGGTCAGAATAGGCCTTTTGTCTCTCTTTCTGCAGTGTCCACTTTTCCATTTCGTTGAGCTTGTTTTTTTGTGTGAGGACTTCCTACGCCTTTCTGTCTTTCTGTTGTTTTAGCCGTTGGTATGGTTCAGAACAGGTGGACTATGGACTTCTTTTGCGCCGGTACATATGTATGCTGTCCTCTCCATTGCCTGCTATTGTAAGCATACTTTTTTTTAAAAAGATAAGCAAAATGATTTGTGTTGCAGTTCCTGAAAAACCAGAGCTGATCTACTGTGACCCAAAATCCATGCTTCCTGAATTATGGGTAAGAATTCTGTACCACCAGATCCGATCCCATTATTTGTGTGGCTAGGGCTTAACAGACTAGACTTCCATGTTGTACTTGCTTGAATATGTTTAAGTTCATCCCTTTACTGTAGTTTTGATTTTATGTACTTGGAATATGCTTATTATGCTGGTACCTTTAGGGGGTTTTTCACCTTTAGCTCAAACAAATTTGACAACTTTTAATTTCCTGTCTTTTCCTTAGAAGGAAATCTATTCTTTTGGCTTTCTGCTGACTTTATTTCAGATTTGTCGTCATAAGAACGATTATTGAATTATTTTCATAAATGAGATACAGGGACATTTAAAAGGATTTACTTTTTATTTATTTGCTTTTATGGTTGGCAAGAATCCCCGTGATATTATGAGAGTTCAGCCTTATTTTCAGTCTGGAAAGTAGTCACAAAACAACTGTTTCACTGTTTCAGGTTGCATTTTCTGAATAGGACACATGTCATAGCTTTGTGTGTCAGAGGCTGAGAGTTAGCCACATATGAGGGCCTGGACTCAATCCTACAACAGATTTTCCTTGAATTATAAATCTAAGATGGCGATATTTTTCCTCCCTTTGCCTCCACAACAAATTACAAAGTATCCCTAAGCAGCGATCAAGGTAACGCTTGACACACCTCAAATTCATTATCCAGAGTTAAGGTCAAACAGCAGTGTGAAAAGATTAAATCCAAGCCAAGGTGCTTATAGTTTCAGTTGTTACATTTATTGAAGCTTATTATATTGTAGTTTAAAGCAAGATTGAGGCTGGAGAGAAGCACAGAAGAAATGATCTGAAACATACATTTGACCTGGTTTCTAGTTTTATTGATAACAGATTTATTGGCTATATTTTATCAGATCTGAGGTTCAAAACACTTGTGCTGAGAAATATAATACAAATATCTAAAAAAAATTTATGTAAAATTTTCACTTAATTGGGTCTCCACAGCATCTTTAAAAAAGATACATTTTCTATTAAACTGCAACTTTGACATCAGATTTTTCATATTATTTTGCATGCTTCCTAAAATAAACAGTTATTATGCTTCAGAATTAACTGTATACCAGAACTGCTTGTAACATCTGATGGACATATGCCAGGGTAAAATGCTGAATAGGGACAGCTTGGTAGAAAACACACAAGCTTGGGTCTGCCCAGTCTTATTCTGCTACACCACAGGCCTCAACATTAGTACTTACAGATGCAGTGATTTTTGTTATATAATCACCCACGACAGCACATTATAATGTGTGAGGAAAAAAAGGAAATGAAGGACTGCAAGTCTTTAAAAAAACATTCTGTCATTTTCAATACCAGAGGTAAATGGGGCAGGACTGGCGGTTCATTTCAACATTTAATAGACACTTTTAATAGGTCCCTGATGGATGCTGTGTTGTGAAAAAAGAGGAGAGAAAAAAAATTAAAAAGGAAAAACAGGGTTAATTTAGTTTGGCTCAGGTGAGCTAATTATTCTTTTAACACACTTCATTGCACATCCATAATGATTATTAACAAGCTTATAACACTTAAGGACCTTTGGGAGCTCATGCCCCACAACAAAGCATTATAGAAGGTGGAGGGGGGGATCATTATGCTAATGAGGCTGGTGCAGTATTCTCTAATCATGCACAGCCTCCACAGTGATCCGCTGGGACTTAGCAGGGGTCACAGGGTCAGCCCAGCCTTATAAATATTTCCCCCTTTTCTGCCTGCTTTTCAATGGAGGAGCAAAAGGTTTTAACACGTTTAAAGATCGCTCACGCTCGGCACGCCTGGTCGACTCTTTACAATATCTGCATCATTTTCGGTTCCAGGAGTTTTGACTCAGAATAATTTCCATAGACCATTCACACATTCCTTTACATTGGAAAGTGAGGAGTTTTTTGAGATTTTTGCTAGTTGTGAATGGGAAACAATCACATACAATCTGATTAGTGGCTTTTTTCTCTTAGGCCCCAGCTATGGTATATGATTAGGTCAGACATATTGACAGCCCAGGTAAATGAATCCATTTTTGTAAAGATGCATCTGTAAAAGAAGTGAAAATAATTCTGCATCTGTTATGACAGAATCTGTGCACTGAATTATGTCTTCAGTGACTGCAGGGAACTGTATTTCTTCCACAGCTGATTTACTGAGTGGTATTCTGGTTCTTGCCTCTAGTGGATATGGATGGGTACAGACAGTGAAAGATTTGTAGCTGTGCTGTTAGCGGTGATAACAGGGAGTCATTAACTGCGTAACAAGATGAATGCTGCCATCAAAGAATCACATCTTAAAAAAAAAAAATTAATTAAACATAAACAAAAAAGTCTTAGGAAATCTTATCTTCTCACTTGATAAAAACCGCTAAAAATCTTGGCACGTTAGTCTTTAACAGCATAAGCATAATTTTCACATTGTGCGGACAAATGACACAAGCTTGGAGAAAACCATGGCTGCTTGTGCTGTAGGACAAAATCGGTTTTTGGTCACTCCAGCATGCCACCCACTGGAAAAGCCACCCACTCAGTAATGAAACAGTGGGAATATAAAACCATGGCGAAGTTACCAGTATGCAATGACTCAGACAGAAACATCATAAACCTTTTTTTTACTTCACAAACACAGTCTGGCAAGTTCAGCGATCACCAAAATTAATAAAAAACAAAAATTGTGTTTGTTTTGAAAAATGGTAACACTCACATTTAATTGTGAGTCAAAGTTAAAGGGAGCTGTTGATTGAATTCCCAGGCAATAGCTTTGCTTGGGAAAGCCCAAATCATTCCTGTGATGACTAAGGGTTATCATATTTCAGCACCGTCGGAAAATTAAAAGAAAAGCCTATTAGCCCTCTTTGTGTTTTCACTGTAAATATTACTTTTTCATTCGACCGGTTATTTTTAAAAAATACATACTTTAGAAAAAAAGGGGGGGGGGGATCAGCATTAAAACTGAGCCCGGAAGAGTTATGTGCCAGGTACCAAGTACTACAGTGCTTTATTCAATTACAACTGATTAACTGAGATGTGTTATGGCAGGACTATCGACACTTGGAAAAATGTTTTGACAGGCTTCATGGTATGATGATTAATTGCCACCAGCCATTCTAATTTCCTCTCTCTTCTAGTGTTGGGTTGATAGCCGTGCAGCAGGGCCTTTTTTCCTGCAGAGGGAACATATTTTCATCTCTCATATCCAAGATTAGCAGGGACGCAATCTGAAACAGAGGTCCGGCATGATAAGTTTATATTGCATCTCTGCCCCATCTCAAATACTAAACAATTTAATTCAGATTATCTCTTTTTAGAGGAATTGCTCTGCTTTCTTTTCCTATCCCTACCTTTTTTTTTGCCACAGTAAGAACTTAAAACTCCACATTCCTTATTTGCAACATTGCAATCTGGGAGCAGACTATGTGCCGGCTCATTAATTGGAGTTCCCTGTCAGGCCCAAATAGAATCAGTCAAATAAGATAACGATAAATACAAGGCAAACAGTTCAGTTTGTTATTTTTGTCTCCAGCGACATATCAACGGGGACAAATTTTTTTTTCTGGTTAAAAGTTTGCAGCCAGAGTGTATTGTTCTTCTCCTCTGCGACCTCGGTGCATTTTAATGACGATGATGACGCATTAAAACGAAGCTCGTGAAGTTACATCTCCGAATTTAGTCCGCGTGGGCTGGGAAACAATGAGCGGCATGTCGCTGCAGCATATGGGAGTGATCACCAGTGAACGGATCCAGCACTCTGTTAAAATGCATTAAACCAGAAGGGATTAGAGACCAAAGTGAGAGCTCGCCTTGAACCACAGGGAAGATAATCCCGTTTGAGTCCCCGCGAAGGTGACGGCAGTTCAGTCTGGCTCTCCGGCGTGGAGTTCGAGCAACGGGTCTAAAAGAAAAACAAAAAAATGTATAGTGCGACAGCATTTTTTTGTTAAATAAAAAAACAGTAACTGCTTCTTGAGTTTGTTTTTGTCTTTTTTTTTCAATTATTAATAACATTTTTGTTTTACTTGTATTGCTACTCTGCATTGTCAGTGGCCATGTATAATCATTTTTAATGCTGAATTTATAAAGCTTGATCAAAATGTAAAGAAGGATAGAAAGAATTATGTTTCTATTGTTAAGAGAAATATGACCATTCAAGTTATTCACATTGTTAATGATGTGATGTTAGTGATATCCTGAGTGAAATTAAATAATTTTCATTTAAATTTCTTAATTCTCTTCTGTTATTTAAAAAAAAATACTCTCAATTTACAAGTACATTTTAACATTCTGTCATTTTAAACTAATACAGTTATGGCGAACGCCTGCTCATTTTGTTTTAACAATATTAAAATTTTCATTCATATTTCACATGAAAAAAACATATAGGTATGTGATACTCTCCTGAGTTTGCTGTGTATTTTAAGATGCTTACTGGTAGTCATTTGCTACCTCCTCACCGTCTCAAGAAGTGTCAGATTCTCTTAGCTTGTTTTCAACACACACCTCACTTCTCCTTGTCTCAAAGCACTCCAATCTCTGTCTGTTTTAAAGAGCAGGCGCATGTTGTGGAACGGGATTCCCACCATTTCTATTTCAAACACGCACACACCCACACCCACACCCACACATAAACCCAAGGCAGGGGAACGCGGTCAGAGAGTCATCTGCAGGAAAAATAAGCACCATCAAAAAAAGATCTCACGTCTTTTCAGCCATTTCCACTGTTGTAAGACAGCATGAAATGCTGAGGAGTTTTGGAGCAGGCTAGAAACGGCCCCATGTGGCAACCGCTAATGGCCAACTTTACGGTATTGTACCGTCAGTTTTAAATGTGGTGAAATTAATTAACAGAAATAAAAATACAGCTTTAATCCCTGGGAGAGACAGCCCGATAGCAAAGCAGCACTTTCTGCGATTCCCACAGCTGTTGACTCGCTCTGCACTTCAGTTTGCAAAAGGTAATGAGCATCTAATGAGGCTTGACTGCAGTTTTCTCAGCACTCCGTCGGTCCCCCCCCCCCCCCCCCCCCCCCCCCCCACCCCAATCACTCTCACAGCACTGGACCCTAAGGAGCAGAGGGAGATGCTGGGTTTCGGGTTAAGTCCCACTGATGGGCATGACCTGAGCACAGATGTGCCCGATGATGCCAGGGGGAAGGGAAGAAAGAGATGGGTGGGGATATAGAGGGGGTAGCTGGGAGCTGCGCAGGCATGGGAAGGCCTGACAGTGTCACCAGAATGATGCACTTCAATGGTGGGCAGGCTCAGAAGAACCTCCTGATCCCTTTGATTTAAACAATCATTAGCATACTAGTCCATCCATATAATCAATATATCCATACAGGGTGGTCATAATGTCCTATTCTATTATATGATCTATTCCTGGGCATCTTCGTGTCAATACAAGGCTTTCCCTGCAGACGCAAGGTTACCACTTCTCTTCTGGAGAGTCAGCATTTTGGATTACATCTAACACTGAAATAAGCAGGGCACTAACACCAATGTCTACTTTTAATAGGACTCTAAGTCTTTCAGTCAAATACATTGGGTCTTTACAACCACAATGGTTGTATTAAATAAAATGGTTGTATTTAGCCTCTCTCCCTTCATAAAAGAGTGCTCCAGGGAGTGCATGCAGGCCACCTGATACCTTTTAAGGCTTGTTTAAATTGATTTCATTACACTGGGTTGTCATATGCCAACTTCCAAATCATCATAAAAAGCTTTTCTGACAGAGCTGCAGATTATTCTGCCTCGGCGCCAGAACAACACAGACAACCATCCAAGCATCATAAGACAGTGCGAGTGAAGCCATGGAACCCTCTGGCTGTGAACACCTATAATGAAATAGTATTTCAGGTACTATTAATTAAACATCAATGTCCACTGGAGGTAAAGATGACATAACAAATAAGACTGCCCGTGCCCACACTGTATCTGTTAAATCATTCATTTGAGAAGGGAAATCTCTGCCTTTTTTGTTCAGATCTGGAAAGGGACAATCAGCCCTTTCAAAGCCATTTTGCTGTCAAGCTTATTGAGATTTGATTGCATTGGCTGTGGTAATCTGAAATTAATTTCCTCTCGGATCCATCTTTCTGCATGGCTCAATTTGAAACCCTGTTCTAATCATGTGCCCTGCATGAAAACCAGAATAGACGTGGATATGACGAGCCAAAGAATATTAATAGCCCCTGAATGCTTAAAAGGTTTTTGTCCTCACTTATCTCATAAGGCAGTAAAACAAAGCGTTCAGACAATGCGCAGGCTTAAGGGCAGAGTGCTAGCCTGAGGGGAAACAGTGATCCCCACACACTCGCTCATGCGTCCTCACAGTAGGCCGTCTCTTTCTCTCAAAAGGATGTTCAGCATCTAGCGATATTAGCGGACGAGCAATTATCACCAAAAGACGAGCATGGATTCTGCTCCGTACTGACATTGACAAGCTGGCCTCTTTAGCATCTCTCTTTTTTTGAAGTATGTACACAGTTCCTTGCAATGTGCTCCCTGTAGTTTGCTTAATACATTCTGATTAGCACTTTAGCTTTTCTGTTGTTTGTATTCTTCATTCTTTCAGTTAAGATTTTATTATTTTGCTTGGGTTTTGCACACTCAGTTTTTTAGAAACATAAAACAGAAATATGAAAGATATGGAAGGCATTAAACTGAAAAACTGAAAAATATTACCAGTGTAGTTTATTAGTATGCTAGCATTTGTTCAGAAACCAACACTGCTTAAATGAAATTATTTATGCATACAATGATCTGAGAGAACTGAGGTTCTTTGTGGTGTCTGCTCAGTTTTGGGAGTCCTTGCTCGGAGTTTGCCGCTGGGTGCTCTTCGCAGCAGGGAAAGGTTAGGTAATGCCCATTGACACTGATAATACCTCTAACTAGAGACACTTGTTATGAAGATTAATGGAACAAAAAAGGGGGGATTGAGTCGTAAAGGTCGACCTGATCGTTTGGAATTTATCCTTCCTCCTTCAGGGGGAATAGCCCCCCATACCCATGAATGAGCCTTTGTTGTCAGTCCCACGAGCTAGCCGAGTGGCCAGGGCTGTTTGGATTTTTAAAAGGAAGCACGCTGAAAAGTTATTATGATTCCTGGAAGAAGATGGCATTCCAAAGCAGATATTGTGCAACGCTAGACTGCCCAATACATTGCACACTTCTTGAGCGTCTTACTTAGCAGTGTTTTGAGAGGTTTTAGATTTTTCGTATCTGTTCAGTGTAATAAAGGTGTGCTTTAAACAAACTCGGGGAAGTACTATGTCATTCCGTATCTGCTAAATGCTGTTCGGTAACTAGTGCAAGCATAGCCGTCAAAAGGTGAATGATATAACAGACCACCTCAGTCACTGCCACAACTGCCAGAACCAGGCCTCCTCTGAGAAAGACCTCTAGCTTCTACACACTCTTCAAACAAGACAGGCTGTGTCTTGATTGATAGAATGTATCCTGAATTTAATACTCCTGATAACACTCTCATTTTCAAAGTGCACATATATAGTATTAATAGGGAATACAAGTTTTTTTTTGTTTTCTATTAGCTCTTACATGTCACAGTATATATAATATTTCATGTTCTATTGTATTTATTAAGCTACAGTGGAATATTTTATGGTCACTGAAAAGCAACCCACCTCAAGAGAACGTAAGTATAGTGAAGCCATCATTAGCATTTTCTTGGGCCCTGGGCAAGAAGTAGCATTGGAGACAGCTGGAGGAAGCATTTTAATATAATTGGATTATGTTCTTATTTTGTTTATACATTCTTGTCTTAACTTAAAACCAGAGAAGCACAGCCAAGGGAGAAAAATAAGAGCACAGATACAGAAGTGGGACAAAAACAAGGAAGTAGGAGGAAGAAAGGAGAAAAAGAAAAGTAATGGACAGCACAAAAGAAGTGTGACTGGACATCTTTTCATGCTGCTAGAGGGAAGGGTGATGCTTTCAAAATCAGCGAATTAAAAGTTGCCATTGATTTTTGTTACTGTTTTCAGATGGATCTTGACATACTGCATTTCATCACTGAGTGCGAGACACAGACAGTATTGCTAGTGGGTGAAAGGGACTCCAGGGCACCTTTTGTGTGTAACAAGATGGATGTTATTGCAAGTGTTTCATCTCGGTGTGATGCGACTAACATCAACTGGGTCTACACACAAAAATGGACATTGGTTAATATTGCTGGATATTAGTTAATATGTTTGTTGCATAAGACGGAGCAGGTCCAGTTGAAACAATTACAATTTGGTTTTCAGAAAGAACATTTTATTTCAAATTATTGTCTCACAAACACTGATATTGTACCATAATAAGCTTATATGGAAATATACACTGTATGCATGTGATTCCCCTGTGATTCCCAAACTGAATGGAAAACTGTATTTTGTATATTATGAAGATGATTATAATAGAAAAATAGCAATCCTGCTTCCACTTCCTAAACAAAGAGAATTGAACCTGATGCACTGCCAGAGAGCTCCTGTCATTTTAGATTGGCAATTAAATTGCACATTGTATATTGGAGTGTGAATTGTGTGTGCAGCAACTGACAGTAGTTTTAATGCAATATGTCATACTAGAACATTGATTATATGCATTTCACATCCAGAACTATTTCAGTTCTATTTAATCAGCAATTAAGACCACAAATAGAGAGAGTTGAAAAGCATGAAAACACATTCACATGAAAAAGAAAAATAAAAGATGTCAGGTACTATAAAATAGAACTGTAAAAACCCCTTATTTACTCAAGCATATATAAAGTAAGTATAGTTTCTAGGAAACAACAAGAAATGAAGGCATTTGGAAATGACCTTAATGAGAAGAATCTCATATGATAATCAGGACATCTAGGACCACCCATAAAATGATATAGCTGCATAGTAGATAAATCTGTTACATAATGGATCTATAAGGGGCTATCACAATGAATCTCGCCTTTAAAAGCTTTTTGCTTTGCTGCAAAACACAAAATCTATTCAGAATATATATCACCTTCAAATATACTTCCCCATTAATGTGCAACACATACAGTATCTTCTGGAGGATGTAATGTGACATTTATAACATTCTGTGCGCTTTTCTATCAGTCTGAATAAGCACATGGTAAAAATGCCTTACTTTAATGTGAGATGCATTATTACATCATTCTTATTAATGGATTGACCAATGCAACAGGATATGGGTTGTCTTGCCTGCCGCTCCAATGCCAGTTACATCCTTCATATGGTCATGTGGCTTTATGTGGTCTTTACATCTAAATTTTTTAAAACATGCTTGTGTGGACTCTAAGCAAAATGCCAGGGGTTTTCGTCTCTCTCAGCTTTTTTTTAAAATTTGCCCAAGTGAATAACAAATTATTTTAATTATTAATAATTGTGGCCAAAGCATCTCATTGACAGCTGCTAAGTAATATACTGTACAGTCAAAGTTTGATGAACTCCATCTATATTCTCTGTGTCACATTTCAATAATACATGTGTGACAAAATAGATGAAAATGACAAATTATTAATGCCAGTGCTGGTTGTTAACACACAACACAGGACTGGTTTTGACTGCGTGCGATACAGACATTTTTAGCACAACTGAGATGGGTGGGATACTATTGTATTTGATCTTTATTTAAGGGAAACACATCATCTGTTAACTGCACATTGTTGCTTGTTTTAGTAGGTGAGAAAGCAAACGCTTTACGGAGGTCGTAACAGGTATTAAAATCTTGGCCCGGTGAGTCAAACAAATGGGCCTACAAACTGCATTTCAGTATGGAATCTGTGAAGGGGAACTGTCCTCAGCTGCACTTGTTGATCATTGTGATTCGTACATTATCAAAGACTGAGAATTAGGCTAGCATCTAACTGCATCAGGAGCACTCTGCTCAATCCAGCAGTAGCTACTCAAGAGCATTGGAATATATTTCATGCTTGGTTTCCTCAGAAAACTGGAACTGAATTTTACACCTTATTTGATGTCATTCCTCCCGCTGATCATTTGTATTGGGATCTCTGACTCCATTGATCTCCAGCGCAATCCTCTAAATACCCAAGTCTGCTAAACTCCATGGGAGATCCTCCACTGTGAGCCAATAATGTGATGTGTCTTTTTTCCCCCTCTCCTTTTTTTGGATGGGGGGAGCCTTCTCATCTTTGGTTTATGTCCAAGCTCCACGGAAATCAGATGACAGTTTTTCTTACCGATAAACTGGCCTAATTTCTTGTCAGCTTAGCTTATAGTCAGTATCTTGGCTCACCAGTATGGAAGTGTGTCTTTTTTTTCCTAGTAGCTTAGTCTCCTGTGCTTTAGTTTAGCCATACATCCAGAGAAACCTGACAGATAAACACATTTTTTATATTATTTCATGGGAAAGAGGGTCAGCTATCTGTCACTGCTGGAACCGGCTGTCTCTCTCAGTTTGTTCCCACAGATAAAATCAGAAGGAGAAGGAACAGAAGATGAGCCGTGTCAGGAATTAAATGATCACACAGGGGGTGCAGTGGCATCATATTTTGAAGCACAAGCAAACTGTTTCCTTTTGGCTTGTGCGCCACTCCTTTGAGTGCTTCACAAATTGATAGATTTCCAAGACTTTTTCTTTGAAAAAGACAGTTCAGTTTTTTCAAAATCCTCTTAAGAGTGTTCAGGAAAAAAAAAGTAACTGCTTATTTTGCAAGCTTCAAGATCAGGCCGTGGCGAATTGTATCCAATGCTTGCTGTAACATTACAAGACATAAAATCAATTTTGTGTTAAAAGAAACTGACACAGACAAATCCATGTTAATGGTACTGTGTGGGTTGTTGACTATATATAAATTGTGGAGAATATTTTGGATGTCTGGAAATCCAACAATGATACCTTAAGTTGCACAAACACTCCCTGAGTCAAAACTATAAAGGTAGTATCTATTTCAACAAAAGATGGAAAGCTAGATTAAAGGTAAATGACTGATATTAAAAATCTGCTGAAATGTAGAAAGCCAACTTTAATTTCCTTACTTGAAGTAACACAAATGTAAACTTGTATTTCAACGATTCAGTCAAAAGCCTGAAAGTGAAAGCTGATTTTGTAAACTGCTGAAACCCTGAACTCTCCACCAGAAAAGAACTGATGGTAAAGTGAAAGAAAAAAAAAAAAGGATTAGAGGCCGATTAAGACTCAATTGTGGAGCCCAGAGAAGGATCAAGCCTCACACTGGCCTTTTCAAAAGTGATAGTGAAAGCTTGTGTTGCTTAGTACCAGACCAAGATAATTCCATCCATCCTGTATCTGGAAACGTAGGTGGCAGTTGCGGGTATATTCTTTTTGTTTTGTGTTTTTATTTATTTTTTTTTTTCCGTGTCCAGAAGCTGAACAGATCAGCTTTGTTTGTGAAAAGCAGCAGGATCTGGGAGATTGAGCTTCTGACTCTTTACCTTGAAAAACACTCAGTTAAAAGACAAGGGAAGTGATAACTACAAATCGGTCCTATGTTACAAAAATAAGATCATATTAAGGCTTAACAGCTTAAATGAGCCAAGGTGCTGAAAAAGCGGGAAGTCTCACTGTGAGCAGGAAATGTCAATCTTCAAAAAATCTCTGCAAGCTTGTTAACCTGGCTGCGTATCTAATATACTGAAGCAGAGAGAGTACAGTAAATTTTCAGGAAAGTAGTACAGAAAAGCTTCCTTAGACAGGAAACTGACAGTGTTTATAAATCATATTTGTGCGACTTCTCGTGGGACTTCACCTGACACCACACAGAAAATAGCAAAAACAGAGCTGGATGAACATGGCCTCAATAGCTGAGCTCTGGGCGAGTACAACACATCTGGACTGAAGTCGTCTTCCTCAGGTTGCACTGGTTACATATTAAAAGCTGTAATAAGTATGTTTGATGCATACAGTATCCACGGCAGCCAATTGTGTCGTGTTGATTTTTGCCCATAACAGCTTGTTAATGGCATAACCTCTGAACATGTGGCATGAGTAAGTGCTTCTGGCAATAGGCTATACGTTTCCATAGCCTCCGAGTGGACATTTCTTTCATGAAATCGTGCACAGAGAATAATTTTTCAGTGTTTTCACGGTTCAGCTTTTCATCTATGGGGACAGATGCTTTGAGGAAGAAAAGGAAGCTTTGTTAAATGAATACACATTTCCATTCTTCTTGGCCTCCCTATTTGTTTAACGCGAGCCTTTGAAGTTATGCTAGTTCTCTGACCCTCCTGGTGAATTTAGTAGCCCAGCAGCCTTAGAGGAGACTTGTGTTCTAAATTAACCTTATCCAGTTTTGACGCAATTACTAATTCAAATGTTCATGGATATTTCAGACCAAAGAGAAACATATTGCATGCTCTAAGCTTAGCTGAAATAAGCCCTGAGGTATATGAAAGTGTGTGGCCTGTTATAATTGACTCCATCACCAATATAGTGCTTTGATTTTAACCAGATTTAATGCTCAATGGCCAGGTTTAGAGCAATAGCAGAAAGTACTTTATTGCAGTTTAACATCAGTTTTTTTTTTTTTTCTGTCCGCTTTCCCTTGATCGTGCTTACAAGGTACATCCGGCCTATTCTGTAATGTTTTTAGTCATTGTTACTATAATTTAATATGAAAAATCATCTGACAATCAGCTTTGATCATTTATAAACCTACAAATCAAATAGAGAGGCAAGAGGTTTGTAATTATGCGCATATGTATGTGTGTGTGTATGCGCGTGTGTGTGCGCATGTCTGTGCGCACACCTGTGCATGTGCCTCTTAATAAAATGTGTGCAGTCTTGTTCTGTTTCCTGGAAAACACATATGATGGAAGATCGGCGGAGGCATGTTCCGCGCCCAACGCCAGAAGCCGCCGGTCTCGTCCAGCACCGGCCTCCATCCGGCTGATACGATAACCACAAGTTCCCCAGCGTCCGCGCTGTTTATTTAGACCTCCCCTTCGCGACACGGCTCTGCGGAAAAGCTGGAACTGACGTGGCCGCCATGAAAGCCTAACATAACCTGACATTGATCTGCCTGCGGAGCTTCCCCCCGGAGACGGCCGCACTGTTCTTGCCCGTGGAAAGTGACTGGCCTCTGGACGTGCTCGGACGCGAACAGGATCGGCCAGCTGAGGGGAATGTTCCGGGACATTAGCAGCGTGTGAAAAGAGCTGACCAGCCCCAGATTAATGTCCCCCTGTCCACCCAGACAGACATATGGGAAAGCTTTCCTCCTTATTCTCTGTAGGTATCAGGTTATTTTGATAGGGATTCCTCCGCAGAGAGACAAATACGAACAGGCTATCCCAGAAGCCCACCTCTGTTTATTCTTAGCCCATGCGTGTCCATCTAAATGATTGTTTCCTGAATGTCAAATCCACTTGGACATAAACTGAGAAATGTTATAAGCTTTATGAATGACTCTTTTTTTGTTGTTTTTATGCACCAAAAACAGCTCATTGCTTTCTTGTGTTTAAAATCTGTGTGTGTATAATACACTATATACAATAGGTTCATAATTTATGGTGAGCCCTCTGACTTTTTGAATTTATCAAACTAGCAATACAGTACAAACGTTAAGAAGCTTACCTGAAGGAAAACATTCTTTTCAACCTAGCTGTTTCATGCAGGCATTATTTTGATTTATGGCGAGGAAGGAAATTATATAATAACCATGTGTGTAAACTGAAATGAACTCCACTGTGCTATCATAGGAGGTAAGGGTCCTATTGTGATATGTACAGCAATCATCGATAGTGGCTTTTGTTTTCATGTTAAACTTTCAGATGAGAAGAAAGCACATTCTTGTTCAGAAAGACACAATACAGTGTGATGTAAGTGTATACCTCTTCAAGCTCATGTGGTTCTGCTCACATGGAGTAACACATCAAGCAGAAACACCCCAGCCAGAGACATAGTGCACAGATGTTGTGGAAAGCCTGCCACTGTTCACCACCTCCCATTAGCAGACATGGAAGAATAGAGACAAAAACAAGATGTGATTTGATAATATGCAACTACAGTGTCCAAAAACATAAACAAGTCTGTTCCACCAGAGCTGCCTGAAAGCTGGTGGTAATGTGACAATGGTCATGTCATTGGGTACCTGGTATGTCTGTGAGGAGCAGGGTGAAGTGAACTGTGAGATTCTCATCTGATCA
The DNA here is from genome assembly GCF_013368585.1 of Megalops cyprinoides. NCBI lineage: Eukaryota > Metazoa > Chordata > Actinopteri > Elopiformes > Megalopidae > Megalops > Megalops cyprinoides. The sequence goes on from NC_050603.1 coordinate 15,520,337, forward strand.
TTCGGGAGGAAAAAAATGCAGAAAGCAAAAGACAGCATTCAATGCCTCTCTCGATGAGGAGTGTGTGTGTGTGTGTGTGTGTGTGTGTGTGTGTGTGTGTGTGTGTGTGTGTGTGTGTGTGCGCGCAGTCGTGCGATTCAGAGCTGAGCTGCAGGTGTGTGACCCACTGAGTAAAGGCCAGCTATCCATGGTGCTGATGAGTCACCATGAAGATGAGCAAAAACCAATGGAATTTAGTAGGAGAAAATGGGCGATACTGGTAATACGTGGTGCTGACACATCACGATCTGTCTGTGATTGACAACAGGGAGCTGCAGAACCCTGATCCCCATCACACCTCTCCTCATCCACCCACATTGCCTGGGGCCATCGCTTCACAAAAAAAAAAAAAAAATCTGCATTGTGTTGTTGAGATTTGTTTCCTTTGTTTGGTCTCCACAGTTTCTGCTGGGTCTCATCAGTTGACCTTGGACACTTTTTCCCCATCCCTGTTTCGAATAACTGTCCAAAGATATTCAGTTATTCTGTAACAGTAGATTGCGGGTATCTTCACGTTCTCTCTAAAAAATCAGAAATGATGAGTATGTTTTTGCTGGGTGATATTGTTTGAATATTTCTATGAGGGAGGCTTCCCCATTACAATGCTAAGTTCATCTATTTAGCTGCGCACACCATTTGAGGCAGTCAGGTTGATGCTGAACAATCACAACATCATTTTATACAGTCCTTTTAGTCATGTTATTCTGAGAGCAACCTGGCTTCCAAGGACAGGTCTCCTCTGTACTCCAGCAGTCTGCTTTAATGGAGCCCCGTGCCAAGGGTCGACATCAGTGTAAGATCACACGTACACAATGGCTGCCAATTGTTTACAGAAGTGTGAACTCCTGTGATACGTTCTTGCTTGTGTCGCACGCATGCTGTTAGCGCATATATAATACATGGGCTGGTTCGTTTTAAAGGACGTCGGCGTGCGCACGGAAGAACAAAAGCAGATTCGAACCGACAGCACCATCTGCCAAACTCGGTCCAACCCGAGACCCGCCCTGCAAGCCGTACTCTCGGCCCGGCTCAGCGCGGCGGTGTCTTAGAGCCAATGCTAAATATTAATCGTCCGTTGACCGCAAAATATTTAGAGACCGCAGATGCGGACGTGTCCTTCTGAGTGACAGATGCAAATTGGTTGAGCTGCTCATTGTTGATTCAGCCATGCTCGAGAACAGAAGATGAGTTTGTGCATGAATATTGCATTGCTTCACATTTGCCGCTCAGCCCAGACACAGTGAATGTGTGATGACAAACCCGGTTTTAGATTAACGTTTTAAGGACTATGGGAAAAACCCCGACATGTATCTGCAGCCTGGTGCATTTTCAGAATTCACTAAAATAAGATTGATGTCAACGTAAGTCACAGATAATTATGTTATTGTGAGCTACTTTGAAATCCTATTAGCTCAAAGTTTGTTCAGTCATCACTGGATATATGTAAGGGTTTTCAGCCACAAAGTAAAATTAGCTACATAAAGCATACATAATGCCTAAAAAACCTCTAGCTACACTTTCCTAATAATTCATTGTTAAATTAATGTTAGTATACGTATGAAAGCTTTACTGTCTTATATAAGCCTTCTTAAAGCTATATTAACAGTCAAGAGAAAAGCTGACTGACAATTGCTATTTGTTGTGTTCTTAGAAGCCTTTTTTGCATTTAATGTAAATTGCCATTCAACATACCACCCTTAAGGCCTTCTTTCGGCAATATAAAGAAATCATAAGATGAAACTGTTGACATACCACATTTTAAGGTATGCATAGGAGTTCTATGAAGGCTTTTGCTGCACATAGCATATAGTGTCATATATCACCCATAAGGCTTCCATTAGGGAATATAAGTCATATACAGCTGAACCTGTTGACATAAGGTATTGCAAATGTGTATGGAGATGCATATTAAATCCCACCTTGGTAGACAGCATTGCATTTCCCATATAAATCTTGGTCTCAATTAAGTTTTTTTTGCCTCAAAAAGGTACATTCTAACATGTTCTTGCCCATTTACACAACATATGCTATATTGCATACCATAAAAATGTAGCATAGTCAGCCCAAAGCCACAGGTACAAGCGTTTCCTAACTGCTTGGACGTACACAGAGGGGAGATTACAGGCATTATATTGTCTGCATCTCTCACAGATTGGCCGGCTTGGGGCTCTGCATTATTTTGTACCCTGAATCTCGCAGGACTCATGGTGCTGTCAAGCGCACATCTGTTCTCCAGCAGGAGCTTATGGGAAGACTTTGATCTCCACAGAGATTCCTCCTCACCTGCCAGAGCTTTCCTGGCCCCTGCTATCAGAACCACATGATCCTCGCATTTTTTTAAAAAAAAAGTAGGTACAAGTTTAAGCAGGAACCCGAGTTCCCATTCAACCAAAAGGTAAAATATGTTAATTTCATAGCATAAAATAATGTGTTGTTCCTTATTTTTTACTATCGTTTATTATGTCACATACTGAATGTGACACATCACATCAGTGGTGGTTGCAGAAAGTTGTTTTTCTTTGCTGTAAAGTGCAACCTTGAGAAGGGATGGGAGATGCTGAGGATAAACCCTTGGATTCACTGTAGAGGTTCTTCAAAGCTGAGACATACAGCTTTTTAGCCTTGCAGTAGCCTTGCAGTGTTTTAATTATTATCACCAGCGTCAATAGTAATGCTGCGTTTTTATTACTTCCAAAACACAGGCATTCTCTATTCCGTGACAATCTGGCTCACAACAATCTGCGTTTATGATATCTATAAAACTGTCACCATTTACTGTTTTAAGATAATATTATTTAGTACACAACAAAATGGGACAGAACATAATTAAGGGAACAATTTATGGCCAGTCAGATTAAGCTGATGTTGCCATTATGAATGATTATTCTCAAGCATATTAAATAAACCCTGCATTCAGGAACATAACCCCCACTTATACCATTGTATCAGTTGTAGAATGAGATTCAGTTACCGATGACCTGGTTTGTGGCAGTGTCTCCACTGTGTCATAAAAGCAGGGATTGCCAGTATATATGCACACAGTATGTAGTACTCACAATCTATTCAGTATCACAGTCAAGAAATTGAAGTGAAAGGCAGCTGAGAGGCAAAAATTTATTCTTGAACGCATAATTTATGTAGCAAAGAGTTGACTGTCTTGCAGAAAATGCACTCTGGCACCTACAGCATCTTCAAGGCATGGCAGCAACAATAGCATTTGTCATTAGACGCAGTCGTCTCAGCCGCGCCGTCGGATGCAGACGCGCGCATACGCGGACCTGCTCAGTTGCCTGCGTGACAGGCTTGTTTGGGACACCAGAAACAGCTGTCTCGGCCTCTCTGAGCCATAATAATTAGGCCTGTCATCCTCTCGCTCTGATATCCCTTCCACCCGCTCCGCCAAATGCAAATATTTTTACTCTCCCTGTCACATCCGCCTTGACACGCGGTACTGCCTCTCCGCATAACTGGATGAGCGGGGGCTCCGAATTTGCATTGTTACTCCTAATGAAAATTTGCCTCCCAGGTTCGGTCCTGGCAGGACCCATTAGATAAAGTCTCCAGTACTGTCATCAATCACCGGCGCTGACGGGCAGTTCTCACTTCTGTGGGGCTCACCAGCGAGGACACGCTTAATTATTTGCGCTGTAATTAGATGGGAAAATGTCAGGATGTGTCAGCTCGCCGCGGCGTTGGCGTTGGCGGCGGCGCGCTGCTCGGGAGCCACGGTGACTGAGGCATCATTAACGCCGGCGTAACGAGACGAGGGGGTTTTCGGGCATGAGGAGCCGGGGAGTAGGGGGGGGGAGATTCTCGGGACGTAATGATGGGGAGTTCGAGAAGAACGACAAAATCTCCGGCGGTCAAAATGGACGTCCGTCTCGGTTGCGGAAGACACCGCGTTTTCGGTCTTGTCTTTTCCTCGAATTTTCAAAAGGCAGCAAGAAATAAATCACCACACACAGTGAAGGCCTGCACTTAAATAGAAAAAAAACTGCTTTTTGTCCTACAAATGCTGTCACATTTCACAGTCTGTATTATATTCTGTGTTTTACTGGCAGTAATAAGCACACATATTATGCCGCAAATTAATTTAACGAAACAAATGACAGATGGCATAATTTCTTTATGTTGAAAAACCTCTGATGAACAACAGCGCCGATCAACAGTGAGTCTGCTGTAAGAGCTGCAAGCTTGTTGCTGGACATGACACAAGTTGTACATCTGCACAAGCTTTGCATCAGGTTGCAGATGCTGCCTTGTGGGACTCTGCTCCATTCTGAAAGGCAATGTGTCAGGATGAGCTGGCAGGAAGGTTAGTGAGTGAGGTCCTGGATCTCCATCAATGTACCGTTGTGCAGTCAGGTTGTCATCAATCACTAGAAGTGGTGTTCTTATAATTAATTGGCAGCCCTGTCCCACACTCCTTCAGGGTGGCCAAAAAAAAAGGCTTCATTCATTGCTAAAGAGGCCTCGGTCCCACTGCCGCCGAGCTCACCCGAGGTGCTGCTGACAGCATCTCACACCATTGCATGGACATTTGTGAACACTGGGGCCTTGTTTGGTCATGTGGCCTGGAAGTTACCTTGAAGCCACCTCCTCGCAGTTGAGCTCCTTGTGCACAGCACCACGTGTAGCTTGCTGAGGTTTCCGATGCAGAGGAGGTGGAAGAGTTAAATGCCTCGATTCTGGACAAGCGTTGTGATTCACGGTGTGAAATGCTACATCACGGTGTAATGATTACGAACTGTGTTTGGCCGTTGCATTTTGCCTGGTTAAAATTAGCAGGCTGTGAGTACATCAGATATCAACAGGCAGTGCGCTGACATAAGCCAGCCTCCAGCATTCACATTCATAAACCAGGAAGGGACTGTTGTCTTAGCAGATCATATCGGCATTTGTGTTTTTCCAAAGTCTTGACATTCAACAAAGTAAATGGCCTCGCCTTCAAATTATTCTCACACATGGAAGTATAGGAATAATTTCATTTAAGGATTTTGATCACTATATGTGGTTGATGCTTATATTCATTATAGTCATTCTTATAAATACTGTGCACTTTATACTAAAAAAAACACAACATCACAATAATGAATCATACTGATTTTAAGCTCAAAAGCTTGGTGCATTAAGAAGGTCTAAACTGCATTTACCCAGAGATATAGCACCTCCAAGTGTATCTTAATTAATCTGTAGTCTGGCAATGAAGCATGTTCCAAAGATGTTGCCAGGCAGTGCTATTCTGTCATCGAGGCAAAAGGGTGACATCATCTCTGACTGTACAAAGGCCTGGACTTTGAAGCCCTCGTTTGTTGGCATAACATCTAAGAAAGGACAGTAGAGGTGACACTGTGACCTTACCCTCCAGTTAAGTGACTAATAGGTCTGCAGGGGGCTGATCTAACCTCTAATGACAATCTTGCCCTGCAGAACACTTCAAAGCACCAGAAAAAGCAAGGCAATTGATGGATTTGCAGGAATAATCCATCCAAAAAACTAGATTTAGTGTTGAGTCTTGCCAATAAAATCGCCGTTATCCATTCTCACATGTTTTTAGCTGATACTGGTATTTCCAGGCCAATTGTAAATAAATGTAGCCTGTCTTTGGACAGTTGTATTTCCTGCTATAAGCACTAAAAATGCTGGCTTTGTAACATCACCAAATTTTAGATTATTACATATTTGATTTTTCTGTATTTTACCAACTGGCCTCTGAATGAACTCTGGTGTGAAATTGTAAATCACCTCTAAGGGACCACAATGCGAGACATTCATAAACATCCACCATTTTACTGAATAAGCATACACTGTTAAATCCTCTTAGAACATCAGAAACCCTCGCACCATCGCCATCGTATTCCTAGCAGGAATAACTAAAAGCGTGTTGTGCGTCATTGTTTTGCAGCATGCCTTTGTAATTATACCTTTAAGCCATGGCTGGATCCATTTCGCTGCATATTCAAAAAAAAAAAAACCACAGGCTTGTAATTTGATAAAAGGGAAGCTTGTGTTGTCAAATGCATTCGCATGGCATCATAGAGCAATGGTAACACAGGCATCTGGGTCTTCCCACCGCTAATCTCCCCGCGCACATCCCACATTTCAGCTGCTGTGATGTGCAAGAGAGAGATAAGTCAATCTAAAGCTAAGCAAATGAGACAACTCTATTATCTCCTTCATAATAGCTTAATTAAATCCTTTTCGCTCGTCATTATGACAGCAATAGACCTGTTATGTGGGCCTCTGTTAAGCAAAAATCAATAAACGTCTGGGGGTAATTTCCCCCCTTTTTTCTTTTTTCCTTTCTTTTTTTTTTTTTTTTTGAAACCTGGAAATGAAATTTGCGGCTGAAAGTCAGTAATCTGGATGGCTGCAGCCCCGCTGATATGGGCCCCGCCGTCACTTTTCAAATGGCGGGTACTCAGTAGCACATGAATATGAACGAACCTGCGAGCATAAATCTCCCCGTGCGACACACACCCTCCATCTCTCTGTCGTGAAGCAAGTGACCCATGTAAAATGCAATTCTTCTAGCAGAGAGAGTGTTTAGATTGTAATTACATGCAGGGCTCCTGGACCGGAAAGATGGCGGGGCAACAATATTAACATATTAATTATTGTCATCATTATTTCTCATTTTGACACCTGCGGTGGGGGCGACGGTGAGTTGTGTCAATGAGATGAGTGTTTTGTAAGGGAGTGACAGACGCACAATGCATTCAACTGCCTCGGTCCAGTACAGTATCACTGGTGTTTCCATGGGCAATTAAGAATTAGTCATTACATATAGTATGTTTATTAGTCATAATATATTTCAATGTACTGCATTCATTTCCTGACCCAGACTTGAAAGATGTAGGTCATAGCTGAGATTAAAATAAAGATAAAAGAATCACATTACTTTGCAACAATAATTTGACCTCTACACTGACATGTCTGCTGAACTATAAAATTATGACTCCCACTTCTCTGTGTTGAAGGAATTGCCAGGAAGGAATTCCAGGAAGAAATTAACCTTTGGAAAAGGCAGACACAAATAATTTTGAAGAGTAACTAGTGAAACACGTAAATAAGGTGCATTGATAGTTGTTTTAACCAATAACATTATAGCAGTGGTGTGAATGTTGATTTACATAAGAACACCGCGCAGGAAGCCCAGATGAATTCATTAACTCACATATGATGTGTCTGGGCCTGATGTTAACCTTCACACTGATGCAACAGCATGTAACAATGAGTGACTCTCACCTGAGTGGCTGATAGTTTAACCACAGTGAACAGAAGTGGCCGGGAAATCATGTCAACCTCCATGGCACCTCCACCTCCTAAGGAACCTTGCAGTGCTTGAAACCCAGAGAAGGCAATCAACTGTTTAAGTAGGCATACCTGTTTAATTTTGAATTCATTGCAGTATTAAACTATTTCTTTCAAAACAGTAGATAGGGAAAGTGGTTAGAATGGAGAATGGAGAAAAATGGAAAAAAAGGTGAAAAAGGTAATAAATATATCAAAAGTGCTGGCCACCTCAACAGAGTTGCTCTTTTTGGAAATGGAAGGGTAGTGGCCTTATAAAACATGTTCTTTTAAAAACATTTCTAATTACATAGCTTTTCATGCCATCCATCTGATCTGATTTTTCAAACATTTTTTGTTCAGCACATTAGGCATCTTGCAGTTACCAACCACCTGGCAGACACACAGAAGGTTGCGAGCACCTGTTTTGTGAATACGTGGAAAATGTAATTAAGGCCTGGCAACAAAAGAGATTGAAAAGTTTCCAAAATGCAAGACAGAAATGCCCCTTGCTGATAGAGGTGGAGTCACCAAAGCATGAGGGAAGCATTGAGGCCAGTCAAGTCAGCCATTCTATATTCTCTCTTAACATATGTTCCACATTTTAAAGCATCATTTATGTTGATACATATGGATAGTGCTGGCTGTTTGGTTCATGGAAATGACAGTACTAAAGTATATGACCTGGACTCGTATGATTAGGTCCATAGGAACAAACAAAAAACCTTATCACTACCTTGCATAGATTATTAACAATTTCATACCTGCAAAAACAAGCTTGTTGTACACATTGTACAACAAGCACTGCGAGAATTAGAATTAGCCTTACATTAAGAGGTCGAAATGGTTTTATTCTCTTTGTTGTGTTTCCCTTATTAATTCAGACAGTCACAGTGCATTTGGATGAATTATTTTTACAAGAGCATTAATCAGTTTCTATGCATTCAAAGATACAAGAGAACAAGCAGTAGCACGGTATGTATTTATTTGTAAACTCAAGGGAATGTTCAGTACTTCGGCTCTTAGGTTTGTCCACAACGGCTGCCAAAATTGCTCATTCTTTTTGTCTACACATCATTAAATATTTAGTAGTTGGTAGTTTAATTCATAGTATGAATTCTGTCATATATATTGATTACGATTTTCTTGCTTTCAACATGTGGACACGTGAGGGTTAATTTATCTAAACGATTTTGAATGAACTGTAGATTAAGAATTCCATGCATCAAAGCCAAAGCAAAACAAGTTCCAAAAAAATCCCCCTCAATTGTACTCAGTCTATCGCTTTGAAAACGAGTCAGAAAATGATCTCGGACACACAAATAGCAATTAAATGAAGGGAAAAAAAAAAACTATAATCAATTCTTTGCTTGCACGGATGCGCAGACCACCAAAATGCTCTCAAAGCCAGTAATCATGTGTTCACAGAACACAAACAAGATTTACAATTATATGACAGCTGCGCAGATTAGGGCACAGTATTAAGAGGCATTAAGTGGCTTTCCCCTCTTTTTTGTGTGAATATAAGGGATGTGCCCTCCCATGTTTGGCTCTCCCTCATGGCTTCCAAGTAATTCCCCGAAGCCCGGAGCAGCGCAATTGTCTAGCAGACAGAATGCGCAGTGGCACCATCCTGGCTGGCACCAAAGCAAGAGCCATCATGTCTTTATGAGAAAATGAGAGGAAAGAGTGAGCGCGCGTAAGTCCTATGTACACCTCAATTTCGTTGTGAAATTGACGAGTAATAGGTGGGGATAAAGCAGGAATGCGGTGGGAGGAACGGCGAGAAATGTAATGAACAATGAAATGCCGTGACAACGTTTTCATGATATGATTTATTTGCTCGTCTGTGTACTGTTGTGGCCTAATCCCTTAAATACTGAAAGCTGATGTTTAGCGGTGTTTATTTTCATGCTGCATACATACATGCATGATATTTACTGCGTCTATTTACTGCATTACAGTAGCCCAAAACCATAGATGTATTTTACATCTTAACTAATAGTTATTAATTTTTTTAATGTATTTTAAAAAGCTGTATTTTTATGTAAACACACAGAATTCTTTGTCGTGTATTTCTTCAACAGTAGGAAGATGAACAAATTAATGCTTCACTCCCATGAGAGAGGCAGGCTGCCATAGTCCTCGCCTAATTTCTCTAAGAAATTATGTTTTTCCATTCAAAAGAAATGAACAATTGATTGAACAGCCTGAAATGACCAAGAAAGTTCTGTGATCAAGTGCTTTATCAAGAACTGACATGCAGGATTGAGGATTTCAAGCCATGTGGGGTAAGCCAGGAACCCAAGCCACATCCTCCATTTGCTGACACAAAATGACCTTAAAATCCAGAGCTAGTCCTTACAGAGAACATAAACCCTGCAAAAAGAGATGACTCCTCTATCCCTTCAAGACACCAAGAATCATTCAGTAAAAGTAACATCATGTGGGTTTATCAATATGCCGCGTGTGCATTGTGACGATTTCACCATTTCGAATTAAAGCGAAAGCAGAGACAGGGCTCACAAATCCCTCCGGAGGGACACATTTTTGAATGAGCTGATTTTTCATTCAGTTTCTAAGCAGCAAAATCTGTTCGAAACACACAGAGAAAGCCCCCGCTAGTGCTCCCGCATTCACAGGAATGTAATGGCAGCTCGGATAGATTTGACAGGTGGGGGGGGGGGATATTAGCTGGAGCGCTCGAGGTGAGGGCTCGCTAAAGGGGAGCTTTCTTAGCCGACGCTGATTGCCGGTAATTAGCCCGCCGTGGCAGCCACCTCGCACGGCTTTCGCCTGAGAGACACTCGACACATGGCAGACATCAGAGGAATCCTTCACGAGGCTCCAGAGGCGCGTGAAAGGCACTTAATTAACCACTCAGGTGTCCGCCGTTCCAGCTCCCGCTCGGCGCTCTACAAACGGCAGAGGCTGCAACTGCACATTCAAAGCGAGCGGGGAAGATGGGAAGGAGGGAAGGAAGGGGGGCAGCGAAGCTATCAAAAGATCAGGTAAATGAAGGTTTTTGTAAATTATTTTTAATGATCCCACCCCCCCCCCCCCACAGCCCCAGCCCCTCCTCTGTGTTTATCCTCTTCGTGTGGTGGAAGCTCGTGAGATGGCTCGAGCTTCCGCGAGGTCAGCGGGAGGGCGGGGCCCCCGCTGAGCGGCACCCTCTGAATGGCTTCTTAATTAGCGCTGTGGTTTTTACATAGCTCACAGCTCTGATGTAGCGGGTTTGAGGCTGTCACCGTGCGGGACTGAAAGTGATGTGCCATTTCGAGGCAGCTTATGCATATCCCCGTATTAGAAAATCATTAGCGGCCCCAGCCCCCGCACCACTGCGCAAATTGCGATCATAAATATTATCATAATTGAAACTTAATATTTGTCTGTTTTTTTTTTCCTTTTTTCAAATTTTACATAGGTTTTGACAGCACAGAATTATTAAGAAGCCAGAGTTTTAATACCTGTATTTGAATCTCTGGTTAATTATTGCCATTTGTTGCACTAGAAAACCACTTGTTTTGCTTTTTTGAGGCACATCATATATATAAGCACATCATACATATGTATAGCTATATTTGGATGGGGATATCAATCAAACCAATGTTCAGTAGTAATAAAAAAAAGACAACGAAAAAGAAAAAGAGCTTAGTCCATTTGATCTGCTGTTGTTATGAGGAGAGGCTCTTTATAAATCTCTCAGTTTAGTGTCTTTATGGTCATGAGTGTCCCCCCTTGTCAAAGATTTAAAACCAATACCTTGTTTAGCTCTTTTGCTCCCTGTAGCTTCGCTCATGATGGATAACAAAAAAACAGCTTTTCAGTTCAGAACGCCATGTCACTTCACCACTGCAGCATCTGGCAAACAGAATAGGCCTGAGTTGGTAAAGTAGTGGGGACAGAAGCCCTGGTACTTGCTGGAGGGCATCTTACTGTCACTGCCATGGGCTGCCTTTGAAAAGTGTCCATTTTCCTCCCCTTTTCCCCCCCAACCAATGCCAGAATGCAATCAACATCTGCTCATTTCTCCCCCTTAAATGTACTGTAATAACATATGATCCTGATGTTTTGTTTGTATGCTTGAGCTGAGATGTATGACTAATCCATCATCCCCCTGTCATGATCGTGTGTGCTGTCTGTGGAGTCCCCGTGGTCCAGAGCGAGTGCATTGCACGGCTTCATGTTTAAGTTATTGACCAGCTGTTCCTGTGCCCAGCTACGGAGGTAATTTTGTTGCTCACTCACAGCAGAGCACAATGCATTTTAGAATGTCCTAAAAAAGCTATCATATGTATGGCTGTGCCTGTGCATTTCCATAGGTCTCTCCATGTTACCTATCCAAAGAAAAACTCTTCAAACTGTCCAATGGCAGACGTGTCCCAAATAGAGAAGATACCTCCCTCTTAAGTCACGTCTTAAATGGAAGATCACATGTGAATACGTCCTTTTGAAGCGTCTTAATCGAAGCAAATCTGAAGGACGCAACCAACGCATCCCTCTCAGAACAGACAAGATGTTCATTTTTTATTCAGTGAATGGCCATAAGTAAAAGCTGGCTCTCTTAAAAGGGAGAGCTAGTCTACAAATATGGGAAATTTGCCTGTTAGTTGTTAGAATACAGAATTAAATTCATACATGTGTTATGCTAATTTATGTAAATGTAAGATTTAAGTTAGTGCTAATTTTGCTAGCCTGCCTCTTCGATAAAATCTCATTACCTAGTTAGCTGAGTATCCTAGCCAGCTAGCTAAGACACCCAACCTTTAACCACCAAGAATCCACCTAGCGTGCTAACAAGTAGTATGTTATGTCAGCTTGGGAGTAAAGTAGCTAGCCAGTGAGCTGCTCATTTTTAATTCACCAGTAACCAATCTGCACAAAATGAGCATTACGTTACATTATTGTCGTTTGGCAGATGCTCTTATCCAGAGGGCCTTACACTTGTTCATATGTGGTTAGTAGTATCCTGTTCATGCCACTTTATTAGATGCGCTGTGTAAGTGCTTAACATAGGGCTGAGATCACAGATGTGTGCCTAGACTGACATGTAAATTCAAGGACTCCATCATTCCAAATATAATGCTAACACGTACTACACACATGCAAGTAAACCTCCACATGCCTAACTGCATAAAAAACTCTGAAATATACGTACACATGTACAGTATTTCACATAAGACAGACAAAAGACAATGCTAGGGTATCACACTGTGTGCTCCCGCACAGACGATGATGTTCACCCGATGTGTGTTCCACATGCACCTCTACAGACTGCTGCTGAAGTAGAATGTAGTCTAAGAAATATGAGAACAGCAGCAGTCATCCCTTTGCTTGATGCACAGCCACCTGGTTAATTATATTTACCCTCCCTTATATACGGCACTGCACCCTTTATGTTCCCTATCCTTTTTTCTGTTGGGCAATGACACTGTAAAAGCAGTGTTTAACCACAGCTTCCACTGTTTAAAGCCCCAAATATTTCATATTTACTAATTAACCAATGAATAATTTTGAATGCAAGTTTCAGATTTTCAGTACAGCACTATGCATTTTTTCATTACATGGAAGAAGGCATTTGTAAAAGCTGCAGCAAGATTATACACATGTATGTATGTATATACATACACACACACACACGCACTTGTATGTGTGTATATATGTATATGTATGTATAATCTGTTTACTAACCTCCCTGCGTATACCATTCAGAGACCCTAAATCAATCCACAAAAATAAATATTTTAGCCTCTCAGCTAATACCATTAATTGTCTTAGTGCTTTGCTGGCAACCAAAGTTGCCAACAGCTGGTCACGCTGGCACATGGCACTACTTCAGCGAGCCTTTGAGATAATAACCTCTGCATCTGCCAAAAGGAATGCCTGCTATTGCCCGCAGAATGTGAGGCTCACATGTGGAAACAGAGAGACACCGACTGAATCATTTCACACGAGCTCTTTGAATTTTATTAATGTAATGCAAACACACGCCTTGCAACACCTTAAATTGACAATGCCGCGCAAAGCCACTCTGGAATTGCAGATCCTCATTAACATTATTTGCCTGTAAAATCTGCATTTTTTAATTAGTCATATTATTTATGCACATAATTTTCACTGACTGATGCCAAGTTGGAGGCACTTTAATTAATCTACTGAGATAGCAAAGTGTGTGTGTGTGTTTTTTTTTTTCCTCCGCACGTTTATTTGTTTACATGGTATTGTTCGTGATTTGGGGAATATATAAAAATAAAGTCTTGGAAAAGACGAATGTCTAAAAGCTGTTGTTCTCGTAAGTTATGTAGAGTACGATCCAAATGCTGCAGTTGTTTCTTCGAAGGTGGGGCGTTTTGGTATACCCAGATGTAGTTGTTGAAAGTTGTGCCACTCTGCAGGGTACTCCTTACTCTCTATCTCATGTACAGAATATTTTCCTACATTATATAAATCCTCCAACAGTACTGTCACAGCAGTAAGCTCTCACACATAAAACATGTAAAAAGCAAGTAACAATACTCTATATACACAGGTACCGGTTCTTAAAAATGCAATATAAGTCTATGACCAGTTACCTGCATCCCACCTGCCTGAATGTGAACAGGTGATTAGGACACATTATCTGCATGTGAAGTGCTCTTTAATTAACAGCAGATCTCACATGATCCATTAGTAGACCCCTGCACAGATTCAACATCCGGCCACCAAAATCAAAGCATCGCCCCCTCCCCCCAGAATGAATGACATAGTACATTGGATCTAATTCCATGACACCCCATGTTCACACAGGAGTAGCTTCATTCTGCTCTCTAATTTCCACTGTTTCCACAACAGTGACCTATACTGGGATGAGTTTTTTTTTTTTTTTGGTATAGCACAGGATAAAGGAAACAGCCATCTGTTCCACTATCTCCTCCATAACAGCAAAAGTGGAGATTGTGGTCACTTGTAAGATGTCCTCTCATTTGAACACAATCCAAGTTTTACAGACAGCTGCTGATTTTTTTTTTTTTTAATTCCATTTTTTATTTGTTGGTGGTGTGTTTGTGTTTGTGTATGTGTGTGTGTTTTCATTACACTATTAAAACAAATGTTAATACTGGCTATATTTTAATATAAGTACATTTTATCTACCACAGTAATGCTAAGTATTTGAATTAAATTAGTATTAATTCAAACCTTTTAGCCAATGTGTATTGTGCATCTATATCTTGTGTTGGATCAGTTTGGTATACTAAATTTCCAAGTGCACGGTTACTACAATAAAGAAAGGAAGAGTGAAAAAGTAGTACTGCCAGACTACTCAGTAAAAGGCATAACAATAGGCATCATAAAGCTGAGAAAATCCTTCATGCACAAACGGTGGCATCTTATTTTAGTGTAGTCCATCATGGAAACCTTGCTGATAATAATACTGCAAAGGTGGCACTTATTAAATGAAACCACCCATGTATTTTATTGGATAAGCCTGTTAGTATTTGGACACTATCCAGCAAAGCACTTTACTGTACCTTGTAAATTATATGGACAATTTATATAAAACTATTCATTCCTCCTGAAGAGCAAATGCCATAGCGCATTAACACTGCAGAACATGTGCACATCCTACGTATATAGAAAACAGCAATTAAGCTCAATAGGTCACTGTGTGAGAACACTGTGCTTCCGCCCTTGGTGGTCTAATTAGTTTCCTGTAGACTGCGTGGGAGATAAAGACAGCTTTGGTCCACTGTAAGTGAGCAACAACTTACAAAACTGAAAGGCAATACATTAACAGCAGAGGTGCTTCTTTTGCAAAATCCTCAGATGAAAGAATATAGCAACAGAATTAATCTGTTCAGGTTGATTACTGGTAAATCTCTTCATCCCTTCCCCTTTCATTTCTTACTCCACAGAAGTCAAATAAGAGGTCTTACAGGTTCTACAGAGACAGGGATCAAAAATTAATTTATCACCTTTCGCCAGGAGGTAAGACTCTAGGGTGTGTCAACATTAAATATACACACACTCATACACACACAGACGTTTTATTTAACCTTTATTGCAGAGCTGAGTAAAATCGGACCACAGTGCAATTTTGGTCCCAGTAAGCCTGTGGAGGAGAAAGCACATGAATAAATCAGTGTGGTTACAAATTAATGCTTAAAATATTTATGTTTACAATATTTTAGAAGACAGTAGATTCACGTTTAATGATTAAACCCATCTCAACAGTCTCACCTTTAATTGCTGAAAGCTTACGTCACAAATTGTAATGCAAGAACTGCTTTTATTTCAAAACACACATTAAATGAAAAACACATTAAAAACATTAAAAACACATAAGTATTAACCTTTCCAGGGGACACAAATATTGTGAGTGGATAATAAAAAGAATCACAGACAGTTAATATTTCAATCTCTGAATTCACATTCATGTAAAATTCATATTTCACTCACTACTCAGTATTCACTTATGTTTCATAGGCAATCACTTGAATTCTAACCTTGTATTGGGGAACTTTAACAAGAAATCTGTCAAATGTCGTATTATCTTTGCGTGCAGTTATAATAGGAATTGTTCAACACTCATTGTTATACATTATCACTGTAAATACAATTTGTTAGTATTGATGATTATATCAATTACAAAAGAATTGCAGTTTGCTTCTCATTGCAGAGTGGTTTTAAGATACCACGCTTTTTGTTGCAGACATCACCACATGCCTTTGACCTTTAATGACCATCAGACGGGTCACGCACAGAATCCCAAGGCTTGAATGGGATTTTTAATTCTCAGCTATCCATGCGCAATATCGCATATAGCACTCAGGTGAAAGGTTCCTTTCACCGCCCTATTATACTTGCGCAGGTTTGGCTGTAATCAGAGTCAGTGGAAAAATAATGTGCTAAGTCCCCTTACTGTATAGGCATTACACCCTAACAGTGCTTGTCTTTCTCTCCGTCACCGCCGCCCGTAGGATAGCTTCTCCCCTCGTTTCCCAGGCTCAATGTTAGGCCTGTCTGGAATGTTTGTCTTTGGCTAATTGACCGAAGGTCTAATAAGTTGGTGATGATGTACACCCCGGTACAGGTGACCCCTGCCAAAATCATTATTATGTTGCACCAAACATTGGGTGGGCAGTCCTTTCTCAATCACAATGATCCTTCTCCCCCTCCCCAGCCCCCCACCCCATCCCAGAAGCATCTAGTTTCTAATGCGCTGGTCAGCCTATGCTGGAGAGGGGCCCAGGGACACCCTGCGATTATGGTATTACGCAAGGCATTGAGGGCATGAGTGAGAGAACATTAGCTTAGGCCGATACGCGGGCATATTGGAGTGATGACAATGCCGTCTCCAGCCCGGGAGTCGACATATTCAGCAGAAAGGGAGCATTACCTGTCTGGGCTGGCTGCTGGCTACGGCGCCAGGGAGCGGGGGGATGGGAGTGTTTATGCCATCTCTGTTTTGGGAATATTCCATTCCCTCAAGGCGGCTGCGGTCCCACAAGTATCATTACCGTCCATAATCCATGCTGCATCTCAGTGCATCCAACACCACGGCTTTTCTTTCTTTTAGCTAAACAATCTCACATTTTTTTTTATTTTTTATTTTTATATGAACAGCAGACAACTCCCTCAGCCCAGGAAGCTATTTTACCTGCTTTAATAAACTATGAATTATTCATACAGCTCAATTATTTGGTATCATTTATTCAAAGTGTGTCACATGAGGCATGCATAACGCATTAAGGATGCTTGACCCGTGAAGCACTGAGAGACTTGCAGAAAACAGGAAGGTCAAAGCTGACTCTCAAGATGCATTTCTGCTTGTTTACATGTTAACCCTGTGCTGCCCATGCTTAGGTTTATATATAGCATACTTTACACATAGAAAATACTCAAACCCATAAATAACTATTGTGACTTATTATTAGTATTAGTGTTGGTATCACCCTTAAACACATAGGATTGAAATTTAAATCGACAAAAGGGCTAGTGAGAAAAGGAAAAAAATAAAATCTTGGCTTGATCATCTCTCTCCCCAATAGAATTGAGTCTTACAATATTGTTTGGAGAATAAGATGTGCAGCTTAATGCATGATGAATTCTCACACCTGTATTGCACCCCAGTTTCAGTTTTAAAGGTTGCCTCTGTTACTTGCTCTTGGGACAGTAAGACAGTGAAAACAAATTAGATGCACATTCATGAAAAAATAAAGCTGTCATTGAACATGCAGTCACCATAGACTTTGCAAAGGCACTCCACAATACCCACAAAGCTGTTTATTAATCTTGTCAGGTCTGTATTATCTAACAATATCTTATTACAGGAATCGCTGTTAGAGGATTTACATACACCGAAGCCCAAATGCCCAATTACGGAAGCCATCGTAACACTTGGGAGAAATAAATATACCATATGGATGAGGCTACATTTCTGAGAATGACTCCTAAAGAGCATTCAGGTCCACTTTCTGTAGTCTTAATTAGGTAATATGAGGACTGTGAATAAAAAATATAGGCACATCTCACTAAAATACAGATGCATATAAGGTTTTTTTTTTTTTTAAACTAAGTACAAACAAGAAACTTAACTCAGAATTGACAGAGCTGCATACAAAAAAACAATTGCCCTCAACAGCACCACACCTGAATTTAAACAAGGCTAATTGGACAGGTTTAGCTCATAAGCCAGTGGCTGGCTTCCTTCGTGCACACATTCCTCACACACACAGACACAATGACAATGATTCAATCTATAATGAGGTTGATGGAATTCATCTGCCTTTTAAGCAAACATTCATCTGCTGTTTAAACAAACATTAATTACCACACCCTCTCAGGTTAATATACACATGAAAACTGCTACTGACTACCTTAGCAACATATATTTTTAAATTCAGCATGGTAACGTTTTTCCAGAGGGAGGTGAAGGCTCACACTTTGCAAAGGATATACTCTGACACATTTAAAAGTGGAAGAGGTTGTGCACAACAGAACATTCATTGAATAGAAATGGAGTGATCAAGTGATCCAATCTATTGCAAGGATACAGGCATCACTAGATGTAATAAAACATGTACTTTGGAACATGTATATTCCGATTTGCATCAGATGTACAGAAGACTAACCATGGTTTTCCAAGCTGGTATTTTTTTGCACAGCTCCCTCTTTGCCATACTGAGTTTATGTGTGAATGATATATTTTAGAACTAAAACAAGGGTTGACAACAGACCGTCAGAGGTTTTGGATTTTTTGGACAAATAGGAGGCTTATGCAGAATATGGAACCAATTCAACTGACTACTTCCATCCCTGCCCATTTTAGCACAGTCATCCCAGCAACACATACGCCTCAGGAACAAAGGGACGGTGATATCATGCCCAAAAAGCCCTCAAAATTGTGAGCCTGGCCCATTTTGACCGCTCAGCAAAGCCAACGTAATTTTATTCTGTCGTAACTTATTTGAAATTGTAGAGTAAATCTGGCTCTGTGATACATCTCTCAAACAGAGATGTATTTATCTTGTCTTAGTATATGACAGTGAATTGTGTGAGCTGTGAACTGTGGGAACTGTGCATGAGTGTGCGTGTGCACATAATGGAGAGGGAGAGAGAGGGGAGAAAGGTCTGAAAGAGGACATCTGAAGTGCCAAACTCCACACTCCCTTTGTTTATTATCAAATAAGGAGCATGCAGATAACTCAAATATAAAAAACAGTTGGGACGTTTCATCTGTACAATACAGTGATTCAGAAAACGTGATTTGATACTGAAGTACAAACTTATCCACGTGTCTGCCTTCATGTCAATTATTTTGACCATCGTTGTGCCTTTAATTGTCTTTGTAGTCCGTCTGCTTGATTGACTGGCGTAATGTTTAGACTTTAACGCTGCGGCTGTCAAACAAACAGAGGTCACTTCCCCCTCGCCTGCCCCACGGATGCAGGTCGCATAAAGCTAACATGAGTTATTACAGTTCACGGCTTTGTGAAGGGATCCTGCTATAAAGGGTCCCCCCCATTGTTGAAAGTAAGTCAGGACCTTTTCATGTCATGAATATAAAGGCCTGAACTTTATGTGCCACAAAAAAAACAACGCCGGGGCCTGACCAATTACAAAGTGGAGTCCTTTGTTCGTCCAATTACAGACCGTAATTGCCTTGCAATGAAGTTAATGTTTCGTGGAATTTACGGTCCGGCGCTGACGGTGCCTCTTTATTTTGCCCGTCACTTTCTCATCCTACATCATTTCAGCCCCGCCCTCCTTTTCTCCACGCGACAATAGAAACGGCGACAATATGCAAAAGGTCGTTAACTTAACTCCTTTTCACCACTGCTGTTCTTTTTTTAACCCTCCTCTCCAGCCTTTTGTGTTTTCTTCACCTCCCTCTGCGGGGTGAGGAGGGAACCGCAGACCCAGGTCTTTTTTCCATGAACGTCCTGGTTCACGTGTGGGTGAACGCTGTGGTGCAAGCTGCCGCTGAATAAGGGATCTCCTTTCAGGTCTCAACTGCTGCCATTTTATGGCCTCTAATGATTACCTGTTACACAGCCGGGGACAATGGGGATGCCACATGAATAACAGGAGGCACAAATATGCCCGCGGTTGCCAAATGTGTTCCATAGCAACACTTTGAAAAGAACTTGAGTGAAGACCAATTCAGCGGGTGGAAGCTATATCAGATTTTGAATGGGGCTGCCGCTGCAGAGCAATATGCTAAACGCGTTGCGGGCCCAGACACTCCTACTGTGTTATTCTGACCCCGCGATGCCCCTGCGGTGCTCTCCTGTACCTCGCAAGGTTAAAGGAAATCAAACGTGTCCCTCCCTGTTGAAAAGACTGTGTCACATTCCAGAGTGTGGTCAGGAAGGGGATCCAAGACACTGTGCAAGGGGGGCCATGTCAGTAGGGAACCTGCAAGACCTCCAAAAAGTGCAAGATTTTTTCCTCTCCTTCTGTCCCAAGCATCAATATCTACGATGTATGGTTCTGCAAAATGTTGGTAACAACCAATAAATACAATTACTTTTAACATTTTTAGTCACTAAATTGAGGTGCACCTTCTGGTAAGTCATTAATGCACAATGATGTGTGTCATCCTTGACAGGCTTTGCCTGCTTCTTTCTACTTCGTATCACTACATCTCTAGTCTGAGAGAGCTACTGCAGTTACACTTTTCCTCGAGTATCTGCGGTGACACAGGAGACTTGCCTGTGTTAATGAGCAGGCTGTCACAAGACTTGTGCTTCAAATGAAACACCGTATTAATGACTCCTACCTTGACACAAAACATGTACACAGTGAGTAAAATGTCAGGGTGTTCAAAATTCAGCAGAGACTAATCTTACAAAACAATTATCTTGACACATCAAAGGGGTGGGGGTGGGAATTTCTCCCGCAATTCCTTAACTAAACCTCTTAGTGTCTTTAGTTTCTGTGAGTTTCAAGCACTTAGCTAGTTTTAGATTATGATTCATTCTGTGTGTCTCACCACCAAATGTTCATCGGCAAAAACAGTAAAAGGAACAATCTGTCCTTCAAATCTTCCCTGCCATTCTTGCTAAACATCTGGCACAGATGCAACCACACAAAAACAGAAGAGTGTGTCCTTTCAACCAGTGCTCACTGCCCTGTGGTATGACTAAACCAATTATACCGCCGAGTAGGTTGTTTGTGTAGAGTTCTGGACATCTGATGTCTATTTGTTTATCTTTCTGGCATTTTAACAGTTGGTCACGATATTTATTTTGATTTCACGTATATAGATTGTATACGCTAATTAATACTCGAACATGATTTGTTTTTGTATGTCTCAGCAGCAGACAGGGCACTTTTTAGCAGTTGTCCCAATGGATGCCGGATATTAATAATCAAGCATTCAAACAAGATACTTTCCTTCAGGGGAGAAAATCAACAGGCACACCCCTTTAATTTCCTCTGGCCCTGTTTGTTTGGCCTGGTGCTAACACGCTCCGGTCAGCTTTGAGCCTCAGTTTCACTCCTGTGTGTCTTAACGCTCCTCCGAGTTCCACTGTTGGATCAGATTAAGGCCACTTTTCGCATGTTTTTGTGAGGACTCCTTCTCCAAGAGGGTGATAATTCCTTGCACTCCACAGTGGAACCACCTCTGAGACACTTCTGAAATTCCCAGAGAGGAAGAAGAGGTCACGGCAGTGAGCAGATATAGCAGATTAAATTGTAGTTATGAGTCCTTACAAAGCCTAGCTCTCAACAAACTGCCAAAAAGGCCCATAGGCAATAACTAAATGGTTTTCCTCTCTTCGGCACATAGAGGGAATTTGGCTTAGACAAGCGGAGGGTCCCCTTGCGGACTTGAAAGCAGCCCTAGGCAAAATGATTGGATGCAAATGCACTTATGTTGAAACACCCTCATATTCTTTGACAGAGCACTGCATCCAGACTACAGCAGCTACATCATCTTCTGTTTATTTGATTACAGAGGCCAATATCATATGGTGACGCTGAAGCAGCACCAGCTGGTGCTGGATTTACCAGCACTTTCCAAACCAAGCAGTGCTGGGATATGTAAGGATTGAGGACATCAGCCTGAATATAGATTCAGTTAATCACTGTAGACACTACTGTGTGTGTGTGTGTCTGTGTGTGTGTGAGAGAGAGAGGGAGGAAGAGAGTCAATACATGCAGTTCAGCACATATTTTATTTTTAATGGGCTGACAGATAAGAAGGTATCTTCATTGCACAAGATTTCAGGCTGGGCCAGAATGATAAATCAGGATTACTACAAATAAGAGCTGACAGATTCAGAGATCAGAAGATCATTTCTACTGAATGGAGCAGGCTGTTCACCAGCAAGCCAAGCTAAGGCAAAGTAGTAGGGGATATTAATGCATAATTACATTTAAATAAATTGTGAATTTGAATTTCACAGAGCAAGATGCCTGCAGGAAAATGAGAGAGTTGAACCAAGCCCAATATCATAATGAGAAAGGAGAAAATAACTCTCCCCTGAAAGCAGCGAGAGGAGGAAGAGGACTATATTCCTCTGATAAGAGACTTCCTCCATCGCACAGACCATTATTCATTGCATTTTACAAAGCAAATGGACTTGACAGATGGCTGTGTCACCCAAACCCCTCACTACCAACCTGATTTTGCAGAAAACAATACAATAGAAAGGGATTCATTACCAAACGAGCCACTGCAGTCCACAGGGGGCCATGTGAAGCATTTAACAGAAAGCAGGTTACTGCAAGGCAATCTGTCATGGCTAAATATATTTTCTTGGCCTGCTTTGAATATTAATATTATATCTGTCATCACACACAGTACCGGTACCCACTGATTAGTGTGGCGAGTCCCTAAATCTATGTAAGCTGAACTCATGAGAGGAAACAAGCAGGAGTCATTTTATGTGCTTGGCATTGTAAATATATGTCCATCAAGTAGTTTATTGGGATAAATAAAGATACTGATGGATACCTTATAACTGGAACTGGAATTGTCTTAAGAAAATTCAATATATACATGTATCGTGTTATGTATGTTTTAGTGTCTCGTGTCATCTCTGTGCTGCATAGAAAAAGTGCAAGTGTTGCAATGTGTGCTATATTAACAAGCTCTGTTTTAACTGTAAAATGAGCCTGAGGCTAAAGGAATGCACACATTACGGTCTGGTTTTTTGTTTTAATTGGTTGGCGTATTTGTCAAGAGCGCAAAGAAAACAAAGCTTACATAGCTAATTGCAGTGAATCTGTCCTGCCACTGGCCAAATGTTTGTTAAAGCCATGGCAAACATTTCTTCCTTAATGATCTCCAACCCCCTCTCTCTGCAGAAAGTGTGTCTCATTGTATCGCTAATTCTCAACCGAGCCACACTCAGCTAATATGATTTAAAAGCTTTGGTGTTAGGTAAGCAGGCTCAACAGAGTAGCATAGCCCTTCTCCTCTGCCACACACTGCAGCCCTTTTAAGGCAGTGCGAAAGACGGTTGAGTAGGAAATCTAACACTGACTCGTGACATGCTAACAGGGGTGTAGTCTGTGATGTGCAATCTGGGACTGGGAGAAAGGCACTCCAAATGAATGAATTGTCTTTAAACTACTTCATCCCCCTGTGCAATGAATCACAGAGTTGCAAATCCGTTTTAGGTAATTGCTACCAGCCCGTGAGATTTTTCAGCCAGTCTTAAAAATCTATTTGTGGGCCCAGTGGGGAAAAGTGTGGCTCTCACCTTACCAGTGACTCAGAAGAAGCAAAAAAAAAAAAAAAAAACTGCACCAGCATCACTTTCTGGGCACATTCTCAACAGCTGCAAGCAGAAATGCGCGTGAATCAATAAATACTCATATACATGTATGAATATAAATGTGTGTGTTTTCTTCTTTTATTATGATATATTTTGATACGCATTTATTCAGTTATCTAAATTTTACCAACCTTGTGCGTCAGTGAAAAGGAGGTGTAGATTACAAATTTGAATGCTGGCTGACATGTGGTTTGGGCCTTTTTTCTAACTGCAGCCTGACTGCTTGAATTGACCCCATAATCATAATAGCCCGGTGCAGATAATGAAGCCGCGTCTACTTCTTTTTGAGGTGCCTCTCCCACTCTCTCTCTCCATCCCCAAACTCCGCCGGGAGAAGGGACCGCCCGCGAGGCCCCGTGCCCTTCAAGGTCCGTCAGGCAAGCTTCAAGCGCGGAGCGACAGCGAGCCGCGCTGGCTGCTCCGGCGTCAGACACCTTCGGCGGGGCGTAATTAAAAAGCGCGGACCCGCCTGCGCCTGGCACGGTCACCCCGACGCCCCCTTTGCCTCTCCCTCTCCCTCATCCCCGTCATTAATCCACTCTAATGAGGGGGTCCCCCGAGCCAAAAAGGTTACTTTAAAGGTCCCTAGATGGGCTGGGGTGGGTGGGTCGAGGAGTGGGGGTTTGCTCAGGAGATTTTGTGAGCTTTCCAGAGAGGGTCGAGAGCATATGGTTCCCTCCTCAATTTAAAGCCTACATTCAAATGGATATTTATGTCCTGAATAGCGCGATTAGCCAGCAACCTGTCGAAAATATCCCGCAATGGTGGACCTCCCTAAAATATATATTTCTTTCCCTCCTCCCCTTCCTGTGAGGATATGGGATGGAGCTGCCGACAGGGGCACCCTGATCTGTGCTCCATACTGGGCCCACATGTCACTGTTTGCCGAGGGCAGATGTCTACCACTTTACTAGGGTACAATTGAACTTTTCTCTGGATGGCCGGCAGTTTGTCCTTCTTTATTTGTGTTTGACTTGGGGTGTTTGTGTTTTTCGCAATTGTAACCGCCTCTTTTTTCTGAGCGTTTGAGACTTTTCATCCTCCTATGTCATACACTGCTGGGTATTTGTGGAAGAAATGGATGAGGCTCTAGCATTGTGGACTGTTGTATAATGAAGTTGAGGTAGAGGTTGTAGACATAAATGCTGAAATTAATTAGCTGCCAAATCAGTGCTGGGGCATAGTAATCACTCAAGACGAAAGAGATTTACTGTCACGTACAGATATCCCTGCTTTGTTTGTATTTTAACCAGCTAATTCAGGTATTTTAATCAGAGAGACAAAAAACACAAGATAAATGATGATTATCTCCAGATATGTTCAGTATCTAACATGGTGTTTAATGGGGGAAAACCAACTCATAGCTCCACTGTCATGGTTTTTACTGCCTTGCCTTTATATTCTGCCAAATGACACTATACAACAGTCTTTCCTTTCAATTGAAAGGACCTGAAAGTAAGGAGGTCTTCAAGATGTGGGCTTGCAGTGGCCCTTACTCTCTTCAAACCCCCTCTCTTCTTCCCCCAAGTCTGATATTTACTGGGCCATCTTTGATCTAGCAGAGCCACACAAGCCATGTCTGTAAGCACAGATGGAGTAAATATGGAGATTAGCTGCTCTCTTACAACTTTAGCGGCTAATACCTGATTAAGTCCAGAAATGGGCGATTGTCTCATTGCTGGCAATCAGAGCGGCGTTTGCACTGAAAGGGGGCTGGATGAGGGTCGATTCTGTAAAGGATACTCACTTTACCGGTCCACTAAGAAGATTAGGCCTCGGGGGTGCCCACATTAGCCATGATCCCTGGCCTCTGGTAGTCCCTCGCCGCTTTCAGACAGCACTGCTTCAGCCTTAGAGCAAACAAGCAGCCTGGGTTCTGCAGTCCCATGTTGTGGCATGAATAATGGTCCACATTGCAAAGTGCCTCAGCGTCACAAACAGGGTCCCCCGGCCTTCTTAGGGGGAACCCGTTGGGCCCGATCTGCAGTGACATCTGGGGTTTTTTCTGACAAAATGAACACATTAAAAAAAGGAAAGCTTTCTGTGAAGGTGCCTTTCTCACAAAAATCTCCACTCACTTGCCACTTGTTTTACAGAAGTCAGCCACCTCACTGTTTGATCCAGTGCCTTGATCTAACCAATGACCTCATTCAGTATCTCACCGAGCTTTAAGCCACATAGCTATGAATCAGCTTTATTTTAGGGGCCATTGAAATTCCTTCCAGACACAAAATTGTCATCTTCTTTTCTGTATGTAGGTACCACGCCTCACAGCCTGAAACCTACAAAACCATGATCTTCCATGCCACAGCAAAACAACACTGCCACACTGCTAGCATGGTCAATCCTTGCAGTGTCACCCAGCCTTCAACAGACATATTTTGCCCTGTTCTTGGAATAAATTACACATAGGCATTCAATTTCCTCATTAACCCAATGGGTAATAACTGAGCTGATGGCAGGAAAGTCAACTTGTGGCCATCAAGTCAACTAGCCAGTAGATACCCTTCCCCATTTACAGCTCAGAAAGATGGATTTAGCAGGGGCTGTTCTCCTTGGGTCCTCTCCATTGCATTACATTACATGAAGGTAGGAGACGCTCTTATCCAGAGTGACTTCCAGTGTAATAGAACATAAATGTATCCACCTATTCAGCTCTAATAAGGTAGACATGCAGTTCTCCGTTTCCTGAAGTTGTAAGCCTTGGGAGCCTTCCCACGGAGACACTCAGCCATCAGTGGGCCAAATTAGTCACTACTGTATCAAACACTGAACAAATAGGTTCACAAAGTGGGATTACTCCATCATTCCAAAGAACCCGCACCTCTTTACAGAATCAGAAAGACATATCTATAGATTATCCATTAGAATAACCCATAAAACACAGCAAACAGCAGCAACAACATGCAACCAGTAAAGCCAGGGCATGACTGAAACCTTTACTGCTACTGTCAAATCTATGATTTTAAAGTCGTGGCTAGTTATTCAACAGCAAAAAAAAAATCTGATCATCAAATTTTAATAACCGCAGCTGTTTTGTTGTCCATGTGACTTATAAATAACATTGACAGTAACAGAATCTGCTATGTATGCATACACAAACACACACACTAACAATGATTTTTTTTTTTCTAATGTCTCCTTTTTTGAGGGGGTATTTGCATATTATTATTTTTATTTTTTTTTGCTGTTGCTGCTTGCTTGTGATCTAGACAGAAATACTGTTGAAAATGACACAGTATAGATATACATGTAAATATATTTTGTTTTCCCCTTTTGAACTGCCTATATGAAGTTATTTAACCTATGTCAACAATTGTGGGCATCCCTAAAAGAGACTGACAGACTGCTCTTTAAAGTAAAGAATGAGAAATACTGATGACAAAAAAGTCAAAGAAAGCGATAGCAGACTACCAGTTTTATCTCCCACCATCCAAAAACACTTATTAGGATGGACAAACCTTCAGTGCCGTCATTATGCTGCAGAAAAGTATGGGTTTGCCACTTCATAATGACGGTACTGATGAGCTCCCCAGCTTATTAACTGTTTTCGTAAAGTGGAAGATTCAAGGGCTGTTCTGCTCTTAATTACAGTCTTTTCTTTAAGTGCTGTGTGAAGGCTGGCTTCGTTACAAGTATTGGAGAGCAGAGCCTGTTTTTTTTTTTTTCTCTGAAAATTAGCTTTGCTATAGATATGTATGCTGCCATGGAAAAGCGAACAGGGCTTAGACAGGCACACGCCACCCCATATGGTAGCGACAGTGATACAAGTGTAACTCTAGCCTATTAGAGTGACACAGAAGACCTTTCTCCCCAGATCACGAGCCCATGGGGACACCACTGAGGGACCTACTGTCAGACTATAAAAATAAAATAAAAAAGACATACTTAACCTTCACAGCCAGATCCACTGAATATTGCATTATCAAAATTTATGCATGAAACACAGACAAGTGTGGCACAGAGGGGTCCGTGACAATGATATAGGGCAAGGAGAGAGTAGAGGTTTTAGACCAACACTTTCTACAAAAATATCGACCAGAAAATCTATCAGAAAAACCATTATAAGAAAGAAAGCACATATTGGAAAAAAAAATGTATGTTTGTGTGTATATATGCATATAATGTGTATTGTGTGAGTGTGTGGGTGTAATATAAAATAATAAAATACACATGCATATATACACACACATATACTATGGCTGAAACATGAAAAAATATGGTATGTCTGTCAAATTATATTCCTCTGAAGCCAATCATTGCAGGGGACATTATTGGCCAACAGTGTCACAAAGGTCATTGCTCAAGGAGGGGACGGGGAGCAAAAATGTCACCATCTGAAAGCAGCAGCCAAAAGAAAGATGAGGCTGGCAAGTAGACCCATGGGGTTGGGGGGTGGGGGTTGGTGGGGGGGGGAGGGGCAAAAGTGTACCCTCTGTTAATTGACTGCAAAATTAGCCCCCGTCCCCAGTGAAATCACATAAGACAGAAGCAGATGGAGGCAGAGCAGACACACTGGCAGAACAACCTTTCCAAACATGCTGTGAGTCTGCCCATGGTCACAGATCACAGCACGTCCTTATTTAAAAGAGCACATGAGGCTCGAGAGGGAGGGTGGAGCAGAAACTGCATCCTTACCCCATAAAAAAGTGGCCTGTGTACCCTTAGTGTAATCTTGAGAAAATCAAAATTATTCCTAAGTCACCAGGCAACATTTTAGTAGAATACTTTTGCACAACAAGTTAAACAAAACATTCAAACACATTGAAAGTTCCAGACTTTGAGAGAAACCTAAAAAAGTATGGGCCTTTGACACTGTGAGCCTCTGTGCAATAGAAATGATTCTCAATTGCCAGTTTATTACATTTAGTAGAAATATTACACAAGACAAAGGTAGAATCGGAGCCGGGTAGCTTAACAGCGGAGGGATATCATTTCGATCAAAAAATAGCTTTGTATTTGCAAAGTGCAACTCCGCCAGGTTGAGTTTCCAGTTTAGAACATATTTCAACTCTTGTGGGAAATTTAACTTCTCATTGGTATAGTTCTTGGCAAATATCCTGGCCGGCTCAGGTTTAAACAAAGATCATGTGTGTCTAGTGGCAACACAGCCTGCGTATACTGTAGCAGAAAGCAAAATAAGGTGGGCTCTATTGCAAGCGCTTTTTTTTGCGTTAGACGAAACCGTCCATTGTTTATCTAGTTTTGCCTTTGTTGCTGTGTAACATATAAACTGCGGAGTGAAAGCAATTCAGACTGTGTCAAATTGCCCCAGATGTCAAGCTTCAAGACTCGTAGGTAGAAGGAGAATGACGACAGGCTAATTATTTGGTAGCCTTAGCAGGGACACACTAAAAGGCCTATCTGAAGTTACGTTAAAGCTTGAAGTACTAAAAAAAAAAAAATACCCTTTCCAGAGATTGCTCACTGGAATTATTAACGGCTTCATTTTTTTCCCCCCGTAGAATTTACGTGGAAATATGGACTACACAAATATGGGGTGAAAGGATTATAGTCCTTTGAAAGGGGGAAGGGCATTCTAGCATTCTATTTTTATCCTCGTCATCACTGTCAGAGTGGCCTGATATACAGCTGTGAAAAACACTATGAATCAGCTGGCAGTAGAAGACGCCTAAGTGGTTAATGTTTAGTAGATTCTTCTTTTCTTATCTTGCGAGTTTGAGTTCCGGGGACTGCAGTTACCTTGGCGATGAGGATATAATCATTTCCCAGTGCTGGTGAAATGCCAAGCAGATTCTCCTCCTCTCTCGCTTAAATTCCAAGGCTGGTAGGGTGTTCATTATATGGTGAGCTGTCAGAATAAAATAAAGAAATAAAATAAAAATAAAAAACATGCCCAAACTCCTGATGTCAGGCTACAAAAAATGCTTGGCTTAATTTAAGCCACTTGCAAAAGAGGCTAACAACTGTAATTGAATCATTAAATTTGTTTCTCTGCCTCCCAGGGCATAGAGTAAATTAACTTCCCACCAACCTCATTTACTACTTAAGTATGAAATAATGATTATTTGCTCATATAATTACAAAGTCAAGGGGGGATTATCACATGGATGAGTATTAGACCTCATTACCTGTTTGACTGCAAAATTAGTACATCTTCTTAGTGAATGTTAATTATATACAGATTGGCCATAAGACTGGAACTGTAGCCTTCTTTGGAATTTTACACAAAGGAAAAATGTTCAAATTCAATTATCATTTATTAATCCACATTTCGCAGGACAAGCTGTGTGGCATCAGTGTGTGAAATAACGATGATGACGATGATAATGACGAAGACAAACTGACTCATTTTGAATATAGTGTAAGTTGTGCAAGCTTTCAAAGTAGACAATAGCACTCTCATTGACAAAGCTCTTAACTGTTTGAACTCAATCATGTGCAACCTTAATTATACATTTTTAAAAATCCATAGTATAGAACTATGGTTTAGCAGTCTAGTCCCTTTGATTAGAATCAGTTGCCTTCTGTTACATGTTACAAAAACCTTTACTCAACTCATTTTTTAAAAAAAAAAAAATGAAAACAATGATTTCTCTTTGAATGCCTATAAGCAATAAAGAGCACTGAAAAAAATCTTGTATTTATTCCTTAATTTCCAGAGGTTAAGGTAACACTAGGGTCATATTAATAATGTGGGGGAAAAAAACAATTACACCTAATAGCTGTAGTTATAGTTAAGACATATTCTTAATCCGTTGTTCTTCTGTTGTTCTGTATATTTTTTACAATAAAGTGACAGGAAAGCATGTTACCATAAAAATCAATTTGCCCTTGTGTCTGTTTATCATTAATCTAGAGCAGTGTCTGTAAAACCACCAGTGCAATGTATGTCATTTCTAGGAATATTTCAATATGCAGATCTCATACTGTGGCAATATGCTCCCTTAAAATTTCATCCAGATTTTGTATATTGAAGGACAAATTTTATCCACTGAAAACAAATTCAGTTTGTGGTTGCTGATTTACTTAGTGCCAGGGATGAGTAAACATTTGGACTGAAATGCATTGTATTCATTTGTAAAATAATGTTTCAGGCATTGACATATTGGGGTGGCTTCAAATATCAGGACCTGTTATGCAGAACCGTCCACAGAACCCACTGCACGGAACTGAAGGGACCTGTCTGCAGATTTGTCCTTGACACATGTACAAGAAAATCTGAATTGTCTGAAATGCAGACGTTTAAATCTGAAATGCATAATTAAATAGCTTGTAACGTGTTGCTCGATGTGTTTCCTGGTGTTTTCTTTGTATGCTCATAAGCACAGGACTTTGTCATTCGTCATTAATGCGCGTTAATGATTATTCACACCTTGGAATTTGAATGACAAAGTCAGGACAGACTGAAGGGAAAGGTTAATATTTTTTCATCATTGTGTAATCGAGGTTTGAGACTATCACACACGGACAAAGAGCCTCTGCCAGTGATTTTAAATGACTGTCCACCATTTTGGTCCCAGAAGATTTCATAAACATTACCTGGACTCTTGAATAACATGAGAAATCAAAAACTTTATTTTATCTGTGAGTAACGGAGACGCATTTTACTTGCTTTGATATCCTCTCTGAGGGACGCTCAGTGTTGACACTCTGGTTGAATGGAATCAGTTTCTGCATTTGAATAGCAGAAGTTTTGCTAAGCTTGCAGCTATACCTGTACTGCATTACTTTGCTTTGCTTTAGGATGGCATTGATTAGGGAAGAATGAATCCAGACTCAGACTAATTAAAAACTGCCATTTGAAGTCCCTTCTAGCAACAAAAGCTACAGTAGATACATAAATTAATAGATAATAAAATACAACTGCAGCTGGTACGGAAGTTATTTTGGTGCCTTGGTGGAAATTTATGTTGATATAGACATTTACATTTTTGTTGTAATATGACAGTAAGAAGCAAACAGAGGATAATGTAATAATGGCATATATCAAATAGATTATTTAGACAGCCTGGTATATTCTTCACTTTAAAATAACGTTTGTGTGTAAAAGAACGTTTGTGTGGTGCCACTTGTACAAACACCCAATGATAGCAGGTCTGTGCCATGGTATATTTATAACTATGATCATTATCAGAATGTGTGTGTGTGTGTGTGTGTGTGCGCGTGTGTGTGTTTGTTTATGTGTGCGCGAGTGCGTATGTATGTGTAAGTGGGAAAAGGAGAGATCAAAGTACCACCTCCGCAAAAAATCATCTCTTATGATCCCCATCCGTTTTCAAATGCAGTCTAAATGTTTTACGCTCTGTTAAAAATCCAGATGCAATGCCGTGAGTACGGTGTGTCATACCGAATGTAATTTAGTTGCTTGCTTTTTAAAAGTACATAGTTATTGCGTCTCACCTTCAACAACTAACTAACTATCTTAAAAGCTCCATAAATCAGGGAAAGATGCAGATTGGAAGCACCGTTCTATGTAAGTGAACTTTCGCCTTTGTCATAAAGCAACTCGTTTTCTGCACGGGTGGAGTTTGGCATTATTTATCTTTCAGTCCCGCATTTGGAGATTTAAGCCTGTCCTTCTGCAGTCCGGCTACATTTCCTGCAGGTTATCATAACTGCCATTCCTCCTTTCTCGTGTGTTCGGCTGATTACCATCAATACCCTCCAATATTCTGAAAGGATTCTCTCGCTGCCATATCAGCTGTCAGCCATCTGGAGCAGGTCAAAATCCTTGGCTTCATTTAGCACTTGAGTATTAATTACAAAATCCTTTAAACAACCGGAACCTGCAGCAAGAACGCAATACCAGACAACTTCATATATGCTGTTTATTGTTTATTGTGAAGTTACTAAATCACAAGGTAGAAAGTGTAACTGAAGTTTGGTCCCCATGTTCACTGTTAAAAAGTGTTGACACTTGTAGTACAGCATCTTTTTTTTTTTTTTTTTTGGTAACCTGAATTTTTCAAACATTATGTTAAATTATAGGCTACTGTTATTAAGGACTTATAGCCGTGGATGAATCATTATAATCGGGCGATTATAAATGCTGACAATAATAATTGTGAGGAAGAACCGTTATGTTTTATGTATTATACAAATTATTAATGCGTTTTATACATCAAATATCACCGAATGTGTTTGTGATTGTTTCTGAGACAGACGCAGAAGGTTGGACGACAGGAAAAAAAAGATGTGAATTCATCGACAGTTCGCTCTGTAAAAGCTTATAGAGATTTTAATGCTGTTGGTTGTTTTATAAAACGGGATCGAGCATTTCTAAGATTGCATCTTTTCTGAATTTATACCCCAGTGCACATGGTTATCGTGCTTCGTACGACTGGACAGAGAGCAAAGCCGCCATGAACGTGCTGAACCACAAGAGAATTTAAATCAAAACAGTGGACTGTGAAACACATTTCGGAGGCTTTGTTTTTTTATTTTTGGTAAGCAAATATTGGTATATGTTTTAATGCAAGCCTACTCTCGATAATGATTTCTCTTTTCTAAATCATGACATGACTTTTCATAAAATATTTAAATTACAGACACACGCACAACTCATTTGTGTTAGTTAGATTCTGCTGATTGAATTAGCACACCAGTTACAACAGATGGCGTTTAAAACAAAATAAGTTGTACACTTAGGCCACTATGATGATTTGCACAATGCAACCAAAAAGGATACGACCCGTTTTATTAGAAAGGATTATCCTTATGAAGGTATGATTTTTTTTTCCTCAATATAGATGTAACATTATGCATAGGGTACTGCTTTAGATAGTTGATTGTACTTTCCCCTTTCACTTTTTCGTCGTTAAACCGTAGTATTTTCGTCTTAGAGCGCTCGATTGCGCTGCATCGACTTCAACGCCCTTATGTTGGACAGCTGTGAAATCGAGAAGATGAGTTGTCATAAACAGTCAGTTCTTCAGAAAATAGAACCGCACGCTGAACGTGTTGCATGCAATACGTCCAACAGAGGGGAAAAAGTGCCCCCAGCCAATGAAAAAGGCGCACGCTCCAACTAGGAGGGGTTTGCAGCTCAAGTGAAATGCCAATCAAATCATCAACTTCAAATTGAGTTCGAGAGATTAGCCCCGGGACGTATGGGCAGGCACATCAGTTAGAGCTCAATTGCTGATCTGATCATATCCAAGGGATTTACTGCAAAAGAAAAGAGGCAGCTATTTGAGTAGTACAGTAATTTCGGCGTTCGCGCTCGGTCACTTTCAGTCCGACTTCCTTGTTGTTTTTTTTCTGGATTGTTTTTTGTCGTGACTTTACGTGACATTTGGTACAGGCGATGTCGTTACCACAGCTGAGTTACCCCCAGTATTTAAGTGCCACCCAAGCGGTGCACGGTGGCGATCGGACGGGGGTTCTGGCCGCGTCTGCTCGGGGAAGCGCCGCTGACATCGATGCGAATACGTCGGCCACAGCTGCAGCCGTCACGTCGGTGCTGGGAATGTACGCAAACCATTACTCCGCTCACAACTACAGCGCTTTTCTACCGTACACCAGGGCAGATTTGGCTCTCTTCTCCCAGCTGGTAAGAACTAGTTTCCCCTCATTCTTTAAACTAAAACTAAACAGTTTGTTACACTCAGTGGTTTACAGCGAAGGAATTTTGAAGGAATGGACGGATTGTTCGTAAATTGATACAGACAGGCAGAGGTGGCACTTCGGCGAAGTTAAGTGTTTTCAATAAGTTTAAACATTATGTTCTTTGGTAATTTACCAGCGGAAAACTGTTACATTATTATTATTTTAGTTTTGCTTGATTTGTTTTACGGTTTCCCCTTTGTGGTTTTTAACTGAATGTGCCAGTTTAATTTTAACATTATCCGGAAATTATGAGACAATATTGCATTGGCTATTCAAAATAAAAATACATCGTTTAGTTGTATATTTACCTAAAGCAATCGAAACAGCAAATTTATGAGAGACTTGGGATGAAGATGGAAAATGCATCGTATTTCTAAAATGAAATCAAGATCATATCTGCTTTTTAGACTGGGATCAGAAAACAGGCCTTGAGTGTAGGACACATGCCGCCCATGAAGGCATATTCTGTAATCATGAGAATAGGCGTCACATATTGCAGGTTATGTAGGCCTGTGTTGACCTGGTCCGACATTATTATTTATGAGCATATGTAGAACTTGACAAAGTAATATGTTACATTTTTAAAGTCAATAGAAACAGTTGTTTCTAATATGCGCGGACATTTGCTTGTTTTGTGACTTAATTTCTGTGGTGAATTTACCCTTTCAATGTCTTAATGTGAACCTGTGGACAATCGTTTTAATGCATCCGTCAGGCTAGATAAATGCATATAGACTGCCAAATAACGACATTAGTTTCAGTAATAATTCTAGATATGCAATGAATGGTCCGTATAAATTTTTAAAATGATAGCTGGATTTATTTATTTATTTTTTATTTTTTTATTTTTTTTTGGGGGGGGGGGTCCTTCTTTCTTCTTCTTTTGAGGTCTTTGCATAATGTTCTTTATGATCAGGTGTATTTTCTCGACAGAAAAACTGCATTTTTCGGCCGGGGTGATTCACGTTGAAGTGTGTATTTTTGAAATTTGACTTCAACCAATCTGACATGTCATTGTTAATTAATCTGTTGTGTATAAACTTGGCTACATTAATTATACATCGGCCTTGGTGAATATGTGACTTATTCTACCTGTTGTATGTCACCTCGTTAACGGCAAAAATATTTAATTAATGATACACATTATACTGGATATTGCCTTGAAATAAATGGTTTCATTAACCGTAGAAAACACATTATTGCCATCTTCATGACTTCTGCGCGTCTTCTTCAGCATTTTTTATTGTACACAAACTACGCTGTTTCACGGTTAATTTTATTAATATTAAAAGCATTGTACTTGAGCTTAACACGAGCAAACCACTTAAAGAATGGATTGTAGTGACTCGCTTCTTTTTCAGTTTTTTTTCTACAGTCAAAGTTACATCAGAGTTTCACGAAGACGATTTTGCAGCACGGAGTCTGGCGACTTTTTGAATTTCAGGCCTTCATGCTGGCGCGTTAGCTCTTGGAAGCAAATTATTGTATACCTACAAATGGTCATTCAAATGAAAAAAAAATGTTATAGTCGGCGCGATATGTCTCATAATATTTAAGTTAATAGTTTGTTGTGTTTTCTCCTTTTTCTCACCAGGGTTCGCAGTATGAACTCAAGGATAGTCCGGGTGTTCACCCCGCGAGCTTCGCGGCCCATCCCTCCGCCGCGTTCTACCCGTACGGACAATACCAGTACGGAGACCCGGCCAGAGCCAAAAGTGCCACTCGTGAATCCACAAGTACATTGAAAGCCTGGCTGCAGGAACATAAGAAAAACCCCTATCCCACGAAAGGAGAAAAAATCATGCTGGCTATCATCACCAAGATGACCCTCACGCAGGTCTCCACCTGGTTCGCCAATGCCAGGCGGAGACTCAAAAAGGAGAACAAGGTGACGTGGGGAAGAAGCGCAGAAGAGAGAGATCACAAAATATTCGACAGTGACACTGAAGGGGACGTGGAGAAGAATGAAGACGACGAGGAAATTGACTTGGAAAGCATAGATATCGACAAAGTGGATGAGCACAGCGGGGATCAAAGTAATGAGGAGGAGGATAACGGTAAAGACCAGTCGGAAGAGGAAAACATTGAGAAAAGACGGTCACTGGCATCTCAAGCGCACAACGGTTTTGACAAGTCTGATGGCAAAGACACTGCAGTACTCTCTCCTGGCGGGCAAGGTAGTTGCCAACTGCCTGCAAACAAGCCAAAAATATGGTCCTTGGCAGAGACGGCCACCAGTCCGGATAACGCTGTGAAATCCGGGTCACCCTCTGCCCCTGCCAGTCACGGTTCGCCACTGGTTCAGCATCCGGCCTTTCTTCCAAGCCATGGAATATACACATGTCAAATTGGAAAGTTAAACAACTGGACGAATGCCGCTCTCTTCAGTCAAAATCCCCTGTTGAGTGTGAAGCCTTTTCTGGGAGTAAATCAAGGTCACCATCCGTCTGATAACTACGCCCGTAAACAGCAGCAATCGACCTTGGGGGTTACGTCATCCGCCGTAGGACTCCACAGTGAGAATTCTCCGGAGGACTTCAGTCCCAAACATATAGGTACACGTGAAATATAGTTACGCTGTATTGACTAGAAAACAAACTTTGGTGGACGGGGCTTGTAGAATGTTATTGTTCAAAGATATTTAATGTTATATAAAAGGAAGATTAACTTATACGATTTTTACGTAATCGAAACACCGTCAGCCAAAGCCATTTTATTTAATAATTCATTGTGAAATTAAGGATGTTTAATAAAAAAAAGACACCTATCTTGTTTGTTTACATCTGCGCTGAAAAATATTTAGGGCAGTTATTTACTGATTTATTTATGCATGTACCCATTTCAGATCGGCAAATGACTGAGTCACCGTCACAGACATTAAAGTCACCGTTTCAACTCGTCCATGACAGGTAAACGTCCATTTCAGACATCATTTAACGTTCTTGATGCATTTACGTTAACTCAGTGGCGATTTGTATGGCCGGTTAATTATGCCCAACAGTCTAAATATATATATATATATATATATATATATATATGCACACACACACCTCACTCGAGGCACACCCTGCAGGAATGGGGAGTTTCAGCGTGGTAAAAGTTACGTGTTAGTAGTGGTACATGATTTATCGCAGATCGGAAAAATGTTTTATTACAAAAAGCAAGGCGCGAAGTGTACGGACTCACACAGGACATACGAACAGATCCATAACATAAAAATTGCAGGCACATGCACTGAGCGCGTCAAGACAAACTTTAAACTTTCCGTTTCATTGATGTTAAATTCATTTGATAAATAAAACATTTAAATTCCGTAGCATTTAAAATAATTAGAATATAAAATACAAAGTATGTCCCTATTCAAAATAGGCTTGTGTTACCGCTTTATTAAGAATAATATACGAAAAAATGTTAATAGAAATAAAACTGTGGTTTAAAAAAAAAACCTGTAGGCCTACAGCATCTATCAAGCACAGCGCAATTTCTGCCGAATTAACTAACCCACAATGTCTTGCCGAAAACAGGCGACTAGTGCATTATTTTATGACAGAGGACCGTCAGTAACACCCCGTTTATTTAATTCCTCTCAAGAGACTACGGCCAGTCAGAGAGTGATGCGTGGACCCGCCTGTGCTTATCGAATTTGAGAACCCATTGGGCGAGAAACGACCCGCGGGGACCATTAAAGCAGAAAATGTTATTTTCCGTCGGGGTGAACCATAATTCCCCGCTCGTAAATGGATCCTCACCGAATTTGCGTCCCTTTTATGGCTACTAGACTGCTGTCGTTATTATAAAGGGAATGTGTATAAATAATACATTGTTACTGACTATCAATTACCGTCAGATGGTACAGCGGTTCGTCAAATTATAAACCGAAACATTTATATTTATTTTGTCAAATACATTTCACTACAAGTGGGGAGAATTTTAAAACGACAAA
This sequence comes from Megalops cyprinoides, assembly GCF_013368585.1. Lineage (NCBI taxonomy): Eukaryota > Metazoa > Chordata > Actinopteri > Elopiformes > Megalopidae > Megalops > Megalops cyprinoides. The sequence goes on from NC_050603.1 coordinate 15,558,458, forward strand.
GTCAAGTTCACGTTTGAAAGTATGATTGTGTATTAATGCATTCTCACATGTTGGCGAGTCAAGCTGCTTAACGATTTTCTCTCTCTCAACACAGTTCCAGAAACCAACAGGAAGCAGCGCCGCGAGTTTTAATGGCCCTTTCCTCGACGTGATGAAGATTTGTTTTGTCTGTGGAACTCTTCATCAAAGGACAAAAATTTCTTTGCCCCGCTGTCGCATTCTCCCCATACAGGAAAACTTACAGATGGATTCTCATTATTATCCTTAAAAACAACAAATCGCAGGCCCATTATACGTTTATCTCTAAGTAGACATTTGATATATTTGACTTTTCAGTGTTTGTTTCTCATTCTGCAAATAAAGTTGTACAAAATATTCAAAGCAGATATATTTTTGTCTAATAAACTAAACGAAATTATATACATTTAAGAATGATCTCTTTTTGCATATCTAGACTCAGTATTGTATGTTTTGGATTATCTGCAACATTCAATGCAAATAAAGAGATTCGTTTCATTTTAATTCGTTTATAAGAGCAAATCTTTAATGAATGGACACTGAGGGGACCTGGCCTCTTAAATTAATGGGTGTATAATAATAATAATAATAATAATAATAATAATAATAATAATAATAATAATAATAATAATCTGTGGTAACAATAATAACAGTAAAGTTATTGGAGTTAGAACAGTTGATAATAAAAATATTCCCAGAAACAGGGGCTGATGATTCAAAGAAAATCACGCTAAGTGCCCTTGATTTAATTTTATTCAACCTGACTCTGTTAAATGGAGCTACCGCAGATGCATTGTGGTGCTAATAAGTCGGCAGATGGTTGTCGTCGACGGAAAATGGACTGCAGCATGGATGGTTTTCATTAATTATGTGGGAACAGTCCATATAAATATTGCCAAATATAGCTACATATAACTTTTGGGTGTTTTTTTTTTTTTTTCAAAAATATGATTTTGATAACGAGAGACTGGATTCGGTTGAGTTTTACAGAAAAGCTAAAATGACGCCCGTATAAATAAGGAACTTGCCCAATTCCTAAAAAAGCAAGATCAAGCTCTCGGGGGAGAATGTGTGAATCATACAGAAAAACAGTTAGCGTGTCACCAGTCAGTTTGTCTTCAGCACATTTTGTCCAAGAATTAAACTGGGACACTACTTTCTGGACGACCGCCGTAAAAGCCACATGCAGATGTTACGTTTAGTCACCATATTATGAATTCAGCGGTCAGGGGAAAAACAAGAGTTCAGAACTGTAATTTGGTTTTAATACGTTATTTAAATATCAGGACCAACAACTTTGCTGCTGGATTGAAATTTGCCCTGATTTCCAACTATGGGCCTACAATGTAATCGTTCTAGTTGTTTCTTTATGACAATCGGAGCTGTTTCATATCCTAATAGTGCACATACGACTCCACCAATGATGATGTCTAATGTCCTTAAGATACTGCTCGGTGTAATGCTACAAGGAAACAGCGCAAAGTAATCGAAATGTCCGCCGTTTTCCACACATTATTTCTATGCCCATCATATGAAGGGAACGTGTTTTAACTATTCACTTGCCTAAACTGGTTAAAGTTTTGGTGTTATGATAAATATGGGCACATATTTGTCTACTTTCCATTGGTATCTTAAGAATCTGTTGCCTCTAGAATACTATTGAAAATCTGAATAATAATTAAAAATTAAATATCCCTTATTTGGATTTACATTAAATATTCCAGTTGACAGCACGTCGGACAGCAAAGAATAAGTGCTATTTGAAAAATCCTTCTACGCATGTTTCATCAAATGGAAATCGTATTAAATGAAACCAAAGAGCATAAAGAGTGTTCATAAAAAATAAACATAATAAACGTGAATAAACACGTTTGGTCGTGAAATCCCCACGGGTGAGGAGTCACAAGTGCCAATTTCAGAGGGCACAGCGCCACTAATTTATTACCCCTGGTGATGCGTAGGTCAACCCTGTAGGCCTATTACAGTTAGGCTATAAATGTTATGTACTTTCAGCTTTTATATCGGACCACATATTTACTGTACAATAAACCATTCCGATACGATTTTTTAATGTGCACTGCTCTATATTTTCCCCTTTTACGGACTCAAAAGAATCTTCCCATGATTACTTCTGGCTTTCCGCGAATTCTCGACGCTCCTCACGAAGTACGCGATCGTGTTTTGGCGTTTCACCCGGTATTTGGAATGTTGAGCTGACTGAACCGATAGGGTGCTCATAGCGTTGCGTGCCGTTTGGGACTGGGGGCCCTGGTCAGCCTCCACTTAGCTAAAGACAGAAAGAGTGGGAGTGATGTGTCCTAGTCCCGTTGGCAGCGCGCAGCAAAATAAATTCAGTTCCATAAGTGTAAAAGTGCGGGACAGTGAGCCAATTCAGACACTGTTCAGAGTTAAATGAACACTTACAGTGTTGAATTAAAACCGTTGATGTCCCTGTGTGCATTCTGATGACACGCCTTTAACGGAATTAGATAAATACTACAACCGGAAGGATTGATCCATGTTCGCACAAAAGGTATACAGCGACATATATGGTAAGGTGTATTAGGCTGTTTATCCTGGCCCCAAGGGTATTATACTTGGCTCCAAATGCCTGTCTGTCAATAGCAACGCAATATGTATACCATAAACAGTACAGACTGACACACATTATGTAACATACTATATCACGCTATTGTTATCGTTATTTATATACTTTTTTTTTTATGAATAAAAAAAAACTTAAATGGTCATCATGGTCATTGCAAACTGAAATAAAACAGCAAGCAGAACCCACACACATAATGGACAGGAACAAAGCGATGACACATCGCGCTGGCTAACAACAAAAATTAAAAATAGAACACTAACTGATTTAGCGTACACACAGTGCATACCAGTTATCCCTTAGAGCAAAATGTCTACAGCGTGCTAAGCGTTAAGGGCAACAGATCACTGACCCTATAAGCCAAGGGCACTTGACTGATAAGAGACAGATTCTTTACACCCTTTCGGTGTAGTTCAGCCCTCATCGCAAGCAGGATATTCACTGTGAATCATGAATACAGCCTTACAGCCTCAAAGACAAACAAAAAAAAAAACAATATTTTCACTTGTTTAGCATTATCCAAACGTGTGCAAATGGAAGTTACCTCTCACACATGTGGTGCTCTTCAAAATCAACACCAGTTTGATTTATGTAGTCTCCTCAATCCAATGCTTCGCCATAAGGGTGTTTGAGACCTGTAAGTTTTTTTGACAGGATGCACAAAGTATTGGGTTAGTTTTTGGGTCTTACTGTGATGTTTCCCTTGTAAATGGCTCAAAGTCTTCAAAACTCCCTGTTGCTGTAGCATCACACTGAAAAGTTTAGCGGGCTCATACTTGAACAGCTGATAAAAGATTAATAACAGGATAGAAAGCTTAGGTTGTTTATAGATGCTGTATTACAGAGACGAAACAGGGTTGGTTCCCATAAATCCACGCTGGAATACCCCCCTCCCTAGCCCCATATTAAGCATCTAAAATAACCAGCTGGTGTCCCATTTCTATCTTTTGTTGAAAACCAGCTTGAGGTTAGTTGAACCCTTAACTGGAGGCCATAATATTGTGATTCACTAATATGCACAAATATATTCAGTTAGGCGTGGATGTACAGTCGGTATTCTGATGGGAAATGAACAGGGCTGGAACCCCATAATTAGGCTGTCACTTTGAGCAATATTCCTGCATTGCCCGAGGCACCACAATGAGAGCCCACAAAAGAAGACAACAGGGACTGTAATCATATAGACCGACCAGAAAAACTGATGCAGAAAATAAACTAATTCTATTTTAAACCATTGCAGAATGTTCTCCAAATCCTATTCTAAAACTATGCTAAAATTACGAGAGGCTAGCGGACAGAATACTACTAATGACAAAAAACAATGATGATGATGATGACTGTATTTAACTCACATGAGAGGGTATAAAGAATATTATGTCAGAACAACTCGGGACATTTTATTGTCAATGTATTGGGAAACAAAAACTAGAGACAAACATAAATCAATGGGTCTGAGGGAGTATGAGACAAAAAGAAGAATATACATGTATGTATAAAAATAGAGGGTGCTCCCATCTGTATCTGTAAGCAAATGCTGTCCTCATGACCCGATCCCTCTCCTCCCTCCTCCGTTTCCTCGCACGACGTGAATGATAATGCCTCATTCTCTCCTGCCTCTTGCAAAAATTTCCACTGCAGACGATAATAAAATGCGACTCTCCTCCTTTCCCTCTGATGTGATGCCATTGTGCTTCTGGGGTCATTCCTCTGGGCTGTACAAAGGGAACAGAAGACATGGGAAGTGTCACTATGCAGCTGGGTTCGCTGAGAGGGAGTTAGGTCCCATTTGCCGAATGTTCTCCGGGGCACATGTGCACAGCAGAAGACAGTTCAAGTCAGTTAGACGCTGTCTGCCTTGGCCCGACACAGGGCCTTCCCCTAGCAATCAATGAAACATTCACTAATAGAGCGTGATAATGTTTCCAGAGAATTTGGAGGGTCGGGATTTGGATACATAGAATAGACTGGGATGTGTGTGTTAGTGTGTGTATGTGTGTGTGTGTGTCCGTGTGCTGCCAAGATCCACACTTGAGTGTGGATGAGTGTCAAAAATAAAGTGGAACTTCTGTGAAACTAATGATCCCCTAGCTGGGCAAAGGCCAAACAAACTAAAAGGCAAAGGCCTATGCTGTGTATAGTCAGCTGAACAATGCAACACATTTTAGCAGGCCTGCTCTAAACTGCAAACACAGATATTTTGGCTGTATTTGAAACTATTACTTAAAGTGTCAGTGATGTCCGAGTTCCATTATTGGGAACATGTGAAATATGTGAACAAAGCATATTTCTGTGGCTAATCATGCTCACATCAAAGCTCCTAAAAACGCATGTTCCATTCTTAAGGAAATGCCAGCACGTTTTAGTGTAATCTGCTAGACCCATCTGCCACCAATATTGTGCAGCATGGTCAGCTCCGTTTCCCCCCTTTTATCTCCTCTCCAAAGACAGAGAATCCGTCTTTCCTAGCTGTGTAGTAAAAGTTAAACCTGGAAAATAGGATATGCATCATGAGAAGGAGAGAATCTTTCCTAAGTTATGGGCACAATAAAAATTGCGATCAATAACAGCCCAGATCTGGTTGATTTTGTCCTCAAAATGAAAGTCATTTATAGCGTAATAAACTCGTAACAGCCAGCCTCACAAAATAGTTAAGTACAAAAGTAGTTAGTAAAAAGTTATTGTTATGGCCTGTATCCGGAGTCAATTGCACGCAACAAACTAGTACATACAGTAAACCAGGTTTGGATCCAGTCCACGATGTATTACTGGGTAGTAGGCCATGGCTTAGAGTTTCTACGTGCCATTTTCTTTTTCTTTTAATGTACAGTGCATTCAGTTGTCTTATATTGGCCAAGCTGTGTCACATACATAACCTTGGTGCGATCAAAATCCTATGAATCACTCAAGAATCAAATATATATTTGTAATGGGTTTACACAGGAATGAGGCCAACCAGGTAACCACATTGGAAATGGTTTCAAAACAAAATTAGACCATCTTTTTATAAAAACAAAAACTCCTCCATCCAATAAACATCAACTTCGCTTGCATGAACACAAATTATTTGAAATGTTAGCCAATGCAATAAACCAGCTATTGTAGAGACAGCGAAGGGTTATATTTTGTAAATATTTTACGTCTGATCAGTATGTTAATCATTGCACAGCTCGTGTGCCCCTTCCTCTCAACGGTTGGCTCCAGAAGTCCGTAAGTAGGCCACCACACTGAAATCAGTGTGCAGAGCCTCGCCTTTTATCTAAGATTAGTCCAGTCGTGACACACTGCAGCCTTTAAAATATGTATCAAAGCCGTGGAAATGCCAGCGGTCTGCGTGCGTCAGGAACTGGAATGCACCGCTGCCAATGAAGCTGTACTGAGAGCCCAGCAGGCTCTCCCGGCTTGTTGTTCACAGGGACACAATTTCCATCAGCCGCTCTCAACATGAGAAGGGGAATGGAGTGGGTGAGTTTGTGTGTTTGCGTGCGGGTGTGTGTGCGTGGGGGGGGGGTGCCTTTGTGTACTCGCGTGTGTTTGTATATGCGTGCATGTGTGTTTGTGCAGTTATGCTTTTTGCATGTGTGCGCTTACGTGTGTGCATGTGTGGCTGTGTGTGTTAGAAGGGTGCTATCTGCACCTTCTACATAATGCCTGGCACACTGATCACTATATCTACATCGCCCCCCCGCCCCCCCCCCAGGAAGCCCTGCTGAGAAATTTTTCATGAACTCCCGTGTCCATCGGTGCCTCTTAAAAACAAGCCCTGCTGGTTCAACAGCTGCGCCCGGTGCAGGCTGGGACAAAGCGTCCGGGAGCGAGCGACTTACGCCATGGGCTCAGCCGCCTTTCTGGGACTTCCTGCGTCATGTTCACAGGGAGGCTCCGACGGGCCGTGCCCGACTTTCCTGCCCCTCATAATCTGAGTGCGAGCAGGAGGTGGCAGCAGGGAATACCAAATGTTTATCCTGCCGCGGCGCCCGCCCCCGCTCGCTCCAAACTTGACCTTTTCCGCTGTGAAAAAACAGCACCAAAAGGCCTGATAGCTATTCTAGCACCTGCATGTACAGTCAAACAACTCCCGAGCCCGTGTCAATCAAGAGCTGCTCCAAACAAAGGTTCTTATTTTAGTTTTCCATCTTCATTTTTTTTGATTGAGTGAGGGTTTAACTTAAATGTCAACTTCAAGTGTGTTTTGACCATGCTGCTGAAAAATATTAGGAGGCACTTTAAAAATTGTCATCATATTGTTAAGAGACGTAAATTATCATCATAATGCTTGTACTGTACAATTTTTAGTGTCACACAAGTGTGTTTCGCTCAGTGAGAATACAAAGTTGTTTTTTTTTGTGAGGACATACAGTACTATTCTCCATTAGACATCTGTAAATAATGATTCAAATGTTGTATGATGTAAAGTATAAGTTATTGCAAGTTAAAGTGTTCACAAAACAGCCAGTGAGGACAAAAGGCAATATAACACTGATTTCAACTATACCATAAGTATTAGATATAGGTATTTGTAACAACTAAATTTACATAATTTCTTATTTCATCACATTGTTTGGTCATTCTTTTATCAGATGTTCATGCAGACCCTTGGTCTGTTTCACAAATTAATGTCATAGCAAAGTCTTTTTCAGTAACTGTATTTGTTTTTTGTAGCCAGCACATGATTTCTGGGCACATTTTAGTTATCCAAGAAGAAAATTCCTCTTATGTTAGAAATGTTACAGACACTTTTAAGATAATAGATTTTTCACAAAATGTAACACTGCAGCTACACTACATAAACAAAAGCCCCCATTACAAAGTGTTTCTGTTGAAAAAAATAAATGCATATATCACTCACAGCACAATTCTCAATCCACATAAAAAAGGTCTGACTCAAATTTCTACAGGCATATGCATTTTAACCAAAATTATCAGGAGCTCAGAGTGTCACAGACTGTGCTTGCATTCTCAGACTGTTTGTGTCTACGAAAACGGCTCTTTGTCATGTAGGCAAAAATTTAGTATTTTTGTTGGAACTTAAAGTCTGTACTGAATTTGCTTTCAGTCTGGTGATGGCAAATTGCTGTGAGGTAAGGTGCCGTATCGCTGGCACTGTTTGTTAGAACAACACAGCAGAGCCTCATCTTTGGAATTCCAGACAACCCACCTCCATCTCTGAAGTTGCTGTAAGAAATGTCACCAGCTCACTATTGTCCATTACTTTCTATGATTTCCCCTTCCTGTAAGGGCCTTTGGGTGCAGTCCTGGTATCTCAGGTCATTGTACTGTTTTTTGCATATATTTATTGCAGCTCGGGGGAACATGAGACTTGTCTTGAATATAAACACCAGTTACTCATTTTCAAAATTGTTTCTGTGAACTCTGTGTGACTGACTTTATAGACATTATAATTTTAGACAACTGATGTATGTCTAAAATGCAAATAGCAGTTCCTCTTATCTGTAGCTATGAGTTGATTGCAGCTGATATTGGCTGCATCAGCCAATATATAACTTGTTTGATAACCATCTTTAGACAAAACCAGAAGAAAAAAAAAAAGTCGAACCAAAAAGTAAACTGCTGACATATTTGTTGCTAATTATCTTTCTATTAATCGCTAACATCTTTGATTAACATCATGACCCCACTGCCACTGAGAGGTAAAATATTTGATACATAAATATTGTGGTTAAGTATAATTGAAATAATACAAATGGTAATGCAATTCCATATCCTGTTTAATTACTAAATGTGTTGTTTATGTCAAAGTCTGACGTTATTTTATGTTTTGTGATAAATTGTAGCAGATGTACAGTTAAACATTTATGCACCCCTTTCCCATGTGGTTATAGCGACATCAATTTGCACATGGAAAACAGTGCCTGCACATAGTGTGTGAGATTTACCCATGTGAGAGATTACCATGATAGCAGTATCACGACAGACACACATTTAAAGACGATGTTCACCACATTGCCTTTTTCCTTCATCAGCTTAGTTTCTCAAAAAGACAATGTGTCAATAATAATGCAATAAGTATTAAAAATAAAACACATTTGGTTTGAATTCTGAGATGTGCTAAATACGTTCAGTGGTGGAAAAAACACACATTCTACAGATGAACATTCAGTCTAAATGTTTAAAGTGTCTCCTTTGTGTATCTTTGGCAGAAAATGGAAGATGTCTGCCTGTGCACCAGTCAACTGAACATGTGGGGGAATGTGGGGAAGATAAAAAAGAGGAAGAAAGTTTCTAAGAAGAGTGTTTATAACTGAAAACCACTATGCATTTCACACATTTCACCTTCACTGCTTCAGATCCTCAACTCAAAAGCAATATGTAAATCAATGAAATATTCCTGTCTAAGCTTATTAGCATATACAATCCAGCGTGGAAAGCCTCAAAGCCATAAAATGATACACAGTTACACGGTCCGGCAAATATTTAATCTAAAAGGTCGACATAAGTATTTATCCATATTAATTTTCAAAATGAACCACACAAGAGAAATTATAGTCACTGAGGAAATTAAACACTGTACCGCAAAGTAAATTTTTATAATAGACAGGGTGGTAAATCAATCACAGAACAATAAATGAGAAGAGGCTCTTTTTCAGTGAGGATTTAGCATTTTGTTCTGTTATGACTCGATAATCCATTTAAAGAATGTGAACTGTTCCAGTAAAAAGGATGCTCAAAAAGAAAATCGGACAGTTCAAGTATTAGAAAGGTGATATCCATTGACATAAGCAGATGCACAACTGATGTACAATATTGACCTATTGATCTGTAGTCCAATTCTCCAATTAGCAGACCAAAATTTAACCTGCAAAATTTGCATGCATGTTCACAATATGTCTACCTCCTCAGAATATGTAGATATTTTTCAAAAGACAAAGAAGCTAATACTTAAAACCATGCATTGTGCCTCAGTGCCTGAGATTTCCTCTGTAAAAGAAAGTTGTATGGCCTCCATGTGCATAGAGAAGTCAAATTTTTTACTTGCAACAAAAAGTTGACAACTAAAAAGATAATTCTGCACAATAAAAACTAACACAACTTAACTAATGTTCACATTCTTTAGAACATAGAACATTTACGCATTGTGAAATTAAAAAGAATTTGAGGGTTACCATCTGTTTTTGGACTATTTTTCTTAAGACGGGACGTCACAAGTCAAACAAACCCATAAGTGCAGTTCACTGAACTGGGGTTGAGTGAATTCTGGTTTATCTTACCTTTAGAAAAATAAACTACTATACTGACTAATAACTCTAAAGGAATGTGTGTAGATATTACCATTCAGGATATTGTTTCTAGCTGTAATTAGATTGCTCTTCCATGTACAGGGGACATGGTTTACTTACAATAAAATACACAATGGCTGAAGCCCTTTACTTCAAGCTGACCTTTTGATAACTAGAATCATCAAACAACTATGATATATAAATTTGCATGTCCAAAACGTGGCAAATATTTAAACGAATATACTATGAATGGACTATGAACTTCATATTTTTAATGTTAAACCTTTTCTTTGCTTCAGCCTTGCTCATCCGTGCCTTGGTGAATATCTTGAAATATTGACTGTGATGTTAATTCATTTGTAATATGAAAAAAAAAAAAAGCTCATCACGGAATCACGTACTTGCATATACGGCTTCGTTTGACCACATGCTTTGACTCTACACAACAAACATGGAGACTTGTTTATTTGTTTGTATTGGATCCACTGATGGAGAGTCAATATCAGAGCACTAACTTTTCCATCTTTGCTCTAAATCGAGTTGCATCTCCACAGCTGTTCACACAAAGCTGTTAATTCCTGTTTATTTATCAAACAGACCAAGCCAAGAATGCAATGCACAGCATAAGGATGAAGAGAAAAATTTTCACCATTTCCCCAGTGGAAAAAAAATGCTGCCATAAAGTGAACGGTGAGATATCATGCAATTTTATGGCCCTGAAAATAAATTTACAGTTCCATGTTCAAATTGTATAAGTTTTTTTTTTCCCAGTCTGTAATTATTAGAATTTAGGTTTTCAGTTCATTATACATGACATGTATCATTAATATGTATCATAGAGTAAGGCCTCACTTCATATAGACACCCCCCCCCCCTCCACACACAGAGCACCTGCTTGGAAAGTACCTGTTCTCATCCCTTTATGTCTTTCCAAAATGTATTATCTGAAAACACATCATTTATTTTTTTCCTGTCCAAGCAAACAAATGCATAATTATTGGTTAAAATAATGTTTTCCTTATGGTGCGGATAACACTGCCGAACAAATACAGGTGAAAGTGGCAGCCAGCCCAACACATACCAACATACCTTACAATGGTAATATAATTAATCTCTGCTCAGACTTCAGTTCTTAAGCATTCAAGCCCAAGTTTAAAAATTACAGCAGATCAATACAGTGTATTTCAATCAATCGTTCATTTTTTGTAACTGAAAATTCTTTTTACACAGTCAATGAATTGTACAAACTGCATATGGGTTGGAGGCAAAGCTGTACCAGGTATGCAAGGCCATTTCAAAATGCACCCAAGGACATTTTCACAAATAAAATTCTATGACGAGTTCAACATTGCCAACCTCATACGTAAGACCTAGGTGAGATGTGTGTGTGCTTGGAATGATACATGCCCACAAAAAACACAACCAAAGCTGCCCATGGTGCATCTTCTGTAACTTATGTCAGAGTATGGTGCACTTGAAGTCTACAGTAGCTCAGGAACAGTTAGATGGAAAAGTAGATAGCGATCATGTGTGATGATTCATATTGCTTATTACAAGTTTGAGCCAGTAGGCCCAGTTTTGGCAGGGGAAACACTGTCCTAAGAGCAGACCTCAGATGCAAGTTAAAAGATGCACAGCCATTTTGATAGTAGCATTTGGTTAATACAGAAATCCTGCTGCAGACAGCAGGACAAGCAGCAAGCAGGCCGAGAAAAAGTTTTGAGTTTGAGCTGTGAGGAAGGTGTGACGGTGTACTGGCCAATCAGGATGCATGCTACTTTACGGTTACGATCAGAGCTGAATGGACAGCCAATCAGGAAACACCACATAGTACACCCGGATGACCTGGAAGCAGCTCTCACCATTACAGCAATAGGCAGGGATATGGACTCAGGCAATGAATTTGTACATCAGGAATAAGGAGTTCAGCCACCAGAGCTGCTTCTGACATTTTTCTACTTACATCAAGAAGAAATCACTGAGGTTTCCTACCCAGAGCAACCCATATACAATCATCCCCATTAAAGAGCAAGTTTGTACCCCATTACTACAACTATATTTGGTTAGCCAAAGGAAATATTACTTTAAAGTAGCATGCATTTCAGCCACATATCATTTAGTTGTCTGGCACAGTTTTTGAAGAGGTCTTTTTTTCTCTCTTTTTATTTCACTGTGTTATGAGGTGGCTATATACAGTATCTGAAATATATCCATATGCAACATTCTGAATTGAACAGTTGCAGACACTTCTCACGATGAAAAGAAATATTTATTTTGAAGTGACAAGTCCAGTTTTTTCTGGTATTTTTGAAACAGTATGAGCCAATACATTCCTGGTCCTCTGCTAGAATCAGTTGGCATTATGAATGAGGGTCCATGTGCAAATACCTTTATTCTATTTTTGTAGTGCCTTTTCCTCCCATTGTTGGTTTGAAAGGTGATTGTGTATGTCTCCTCTAACTTTACATGTTTATGTATAGGTGCCATTTTGCAGTGGGGATGTGACATAGTTGAAGGTGACTTAAAAGCAGAGCAGGATCAAAAGGACCTCAAGAGAGAAGCCTGAAGGACAGTATACGAGTTACCTTTAAGACAGCCCCCTCTTTAATCAAATGCCTTTCTCTGTTTTTGCAGTTCAAATATTTAAGTTACAGTGTGCTGTGAATTTTGATGAACAACAAAGGTAAACAATCTGTTGCATAGTGTAAAGGAGTGGGGTCTCTCCATTTAAAGGAGGGCTGAAAGGGACTTTTGGAAGTCAGTGCATTAGCAAGAAGAAAGACACAAGGCATTGCACTGTAAACCACCAGGGTATCAAGCCCAGCTTTATTGCATCCACATTAGGACATCCCTCATTGTGTGAATGCATTGGCATTGTGCCATCTTTCTTTACAGTCTTTGGGCCTCATGTGTTAGCAAACAAAGTCATATTCACACAGCCAAGTCATTTAAGCCTAGGGGATATGGAAGAGAGGTTAAGGTGTTTTCTATATTTTTCTCCATGTTAGCAAAGGGAATACGGATCCTGTTTGGCCTTGGCCTTTTGGAAGCAGACAGGTGTAAGCAAATGAGTATGGCATCTGCAATGCTGAAATGTTCCAAGAATGAGGAACATTGCAACACAGACTGGCCCTGGTACAGTGCTTCTGCACAGCAATGTGATGGTGAAACAAGTATTACTCTAATTGAAGAAGTACCTGACCAAAGAAACAATGGCAGACATGTCCACTCTCCTTTCCACGGGTTTTTTGTGTGTTTACAGATGAAGCTCTGCACAGTGACAAGTCAGATTGCACAGGGACATTCTTTACTGGGCTGCATGACCCCTGCTATTCGGGTTGAATTTCAGCGCATATGGCTGCCTTCTGTTACAGAGTAAGATAATGTCTCAAAGCTTTAACTTATACATGTGGTTCAGGATGAGAGATTTGATTTAAAGACTCCTAAATACATCAAAGGGGTAAGAATTAGATGGCGGATTTATTTGATAGGAAAATTTGACATTGTTAGTAGATAAAGTGAACGAGCTCACTGTGTTCAATATTTAATACACTGCATTACTCCAAAATGGATAAATGGTGCTATGATAAAGATTATATAAATATATTTAAAATATATTTTGAATTCCAAACCCTTGCATTATAACCCATTTTAAGAGAAAGACAGGATTTTTAGACTTGTAGACTGAAATTTCTAACTTCTCAGCTCTCTCTCTTTGGTTGAACCATCACATTATTGTATGTACTAGATGCTTGAGAAACTGCTACAAGAGATGATGCAGTATTTTCATTCTAAATTGGCTTCCTCCTTCTCTTATTATATATTGACTGTTATGAGTGAGCGCAATATGAGTCTTGTAAGTGACCATTTAAACAGCATTAGCACTGGAGCAATCCTGTCCCAACAATTTTGACCACTATATGTGGTTGATTCTTCTTACATCAGTAGTTCTTACAAATGGAGTGCACTGGACCGGATTGGGCTGTGCCATATAAACTGGCAGAGTTTCATCTTTTTTCTTATGCCAAACACATACAATTTTTCATCCCCGATTTACCACGTTTCATTGATTCAGGCTCAGTCATAAGCGATCTCAGTGAGTGCTGGCCTGTCTTCTCCCAGCTGTCATGATAATGTGTCATTCTGCGCTAATCTCACGATGCTAACCTTTTAAAAAGAGAGGGTTGTAGGTGCTGAAGGAGCTTGTGATAGGATGGGCAGCGATGCGTACCGGACCGTGATCATCCCGGTAGCCACCCTCATTTGTATCCACTGTTATAGTACTGTAATGTCATAATCCCTCTGACTAAATTCCTAGTATCTTATCACATACCCGCTGACTGGAACTGGTACAGGGGGCTCTGAGGAAAGCCCAGCATGAAAATTTGAGATGACACGGCCAGATGAAAATCTTTTAGATGGGATTTGTGGCATTTGCAATCAGAATGGAGCAGAAGTTGATTGTATGCCTATGGAGATGCAAAGCCCCATAAACCCATCCAGTAAAGGGGGTTGGGGGGGTGCATGTAGGGATCTACAGAGGGGTGGATAGAGAGGGGGGAAGTGGCATATTTCACACAGTGGAAGTTTGATGCATTTCTCATGCGGGTGGAAGCCGGACCACCATTTTGAAGAGAAAGACGTGGGCTAACCTGAGGTTGTTCAGGAGCTCAGGCTGGTTCTGTTTCAACTGTAGGGTCATCAGAACCCTCAAAGACAGAGGCTTTTATGACTTCTCTCAGAAGGTGTACAGTGCCTCTAAATTTCCCTTGAGACAAACACCTCACCTTATGGTCCAGTCATCACATAAGTGTGCTTAATCAGACGATGGTAAAATCAATTCTGGATTATGTAAGGGGGACCCTAATTAAAGGCAACACCCGGCACAAGTTATGTTGATCAAATACTGATGCTTTACCAAAGGAAGCGAACAATTCAGCAGATATGAATTTCCTCTCAAAGCATAAAGGCTGTGAATTATGTGGGTATAGGAGATACTTATTTTAGACCTATAATCTGACGAAGGGATTGCACTTGGCCATGGGTCAGTTATTGACTGCCCTTTGCATCACATACAGGGGAAAAAAGGGGGAGATAATAGGGAGGAGGGATGGAATTAACAGCTAACATAGAAAGGTATAGTGGGAGGTGGGATAGTGTAGTTGTGGATGGGACCAGTTTATTCATGTTTGGTTAATGGCATAGGGATTGTATGAAATTCTGCTTCTGAATCTTTGAAACTTTAAGCCTAATGAGTACTAATCAATTCACTTACCAAGTCAATGCTCTCCACTAGCATTGTTTGATAGCCTGTTTTGATGTGAAGGTAGCCTGTGCTAGATATTTCAAAAGCAGCACCAGCTAACTAAAGTATGCAGGGATAAGGTGCCTTTGTTTAAAACTAAAAAAAATGAAAAAGATCTAAGAATTGAGCAGAATTCTAACATCAAGCACATAAAATTAAATATTCTATTAGAGGCAGCCTGTTAAATAAAAATCCAGATAATTTAACATCATCACTTCAAGACCTGGTATAGTTTATGAAGTATTTTAAGGATCTCCTTATGGATTTTTTGTACACAACAGGCTCTAGTGTTTTGTATAACTGCTTTGATTATCACTTCGAGATTCAGGGAAAAAAAAAAGCTGAGAAAAGAGCATATGGCTTTATTATATATATATATAAATAAAATGAGGAAACAAGGTTTACTTACACAGGTAGATGAAGTCATGGATCCTACCAAATATTAAAGAAAAATCCTCCCATCATTCAGCAGCACAAACACCCATACTCAATGTGATCCCTGGATTGAAGCAGGCACAAGATTAAGTACACATCTAGCTATATTGTAAATACCCACCGATGCTATGGTTGGGACATTATTGTGTTATGTTTTCGATGTATAAAGTAGCTGTAATCTTGCTAATAGTGATAACTACAAAGAATCCAAACAACAGCTTACTTACAACAATTCAGTGACGAATTTTATGGTTTACAGTACAGCGAGTATTCTACATTATCTGTCTCCAAACACGTTCACAGGCAAGGGCTTTCAGACCAAGTCAAGTCTTTAATGGGTAAATAAAAAGTATTGGAAATGATTATAATGTCAGAAATACTGTTTGCATTTTATTCCATAGTATTTAAATTTTTCAGCCCTCACGTGACTCTGGTTAGCTTGTTCTCAGCACATTCAGTGCAATCCACTGTGAAGCATTTGATGAGTAACATAACTATTTGGACAACTCTGCAATTCAGCTTCGAAATTAGTACATATCCTAGCTTTGGAAATGTATACTGTAATATCTGGCATGCCAAGTTTGGATATTCAGATTAACTTGTATAATCATTCCAGGCGAAATAACCATTTAATAAATCCTTACTCCAATCATATGACATTGGCATATAAACAAAGATGGAATATGATACAGTGGTATAATTTCATATCCCTCCAAGAGCTGCCTGTCACTAAAGTCAATGTACTTTCTATTACCATCAGCATGTCAAGTTGAAATAATGCATAAAACATTTGATAAACAGGATATGAAAACACAATGATGAGTGAAGGAAAGAATGATTAGGATTTTATGGGGGATTGATGTGGAGAATATATTTTTATCAAACGGCTCTCTAAACGTGGAGAGAACACAGAAAAATCTGAAAATGATCCACCGTCATTGCAGAGATATAAAATGTATCAATATGAATTTATAGGTACAGTATATACACACACACACACACACACACACCTGTCTTTGCAGTCTGTGTTAAAAAAATGCTAAGATGAATTGGTGTCTGTTAGCAGTGTATGTCACTATGTAACATACTACAATGAGCAAATTAGAGGATATTTTTCATTATTTCACCAGTCACCTGCTCAGTATTTGTCAATCTCTCTACTCTTTGTTCTTATGAATACAATTTTTCACCTTTACTGTCCACATTTGTATGAAGAACTGTCCACATGCCAATTTTTTTTTGCTGACATTTGGGATGAAGAGGGATGAAGACAAACCCTGACACAAAACAAAATCGCAATCCACAGCCACACATCACACTCTCATGATGGTCCTGTACAGCACTAATGTCATCACAGCGCAACATAATCCCTTCAACTCTTGAGAAAAGATTGCCAGCAAAAATGCTGCACCACATTTATTTAATTAAAGGTGCTATGAAATCCTGATGTAAAGGAAAATTTCATATCTGTGGTCAGTTTTTACCTCCTTCGGTTGCATAGCTTCTTAACATGCGTGATCAATGGGAGCCATTTTAGAAAATACATGAAATATATTAATCAATGCTGGTATTAGACTTAATGGAAGGCTTTTAGATGCACAATTTTAGTATGTAAATGTCTTTTTACACTAACTGTAACAGGCATATGACAAAGTACTCTAGGTCAAAATCAATAATTACCTTCTTAATGCTAAATTTGGACCATTTTTTTGATGGATCATAATGCAGACTCTCATGGTTTGGTCTAACATGAGTAGTAAACATGTTTTGCAATTAAACGCTTAATTATTAATGATCCACAGGCAATTTTAAGGAATCAACAAGCAATAACTATCAGTATCCCAGAACTAGAAATGTATAAGTACAGGCAATAGAATGTGCTTTGTTGCCATTTGGCCTTTCCATTTTAAGCTACTCATCTCTTTTTTTGTGAATCATGGCCTAAATATTTATATATCCTATGAATGTGCAGACAATATCAGCCATTCAGGTTACAATACTGGCCACAGTGGCTACTTCTTCCCCTCTCTGTTACCCCCATTGAGAGAATAGTCCCATTTATCAGCGTTGAAAAGCGAGTATCTGAAAGTCTCTCCGCTCATCAATGGGTAATTTGTTCAGAGATGATAGGTCACTGAATAAAATGCATTGTCTGTAGCAAATAAAGTGGATGGGGAGAAAAAAAGCAAAGGGGTTTGCAAAGAATACAAGAACACACTTTCTTGTTATTCTTTTTCATTGTCACCGTCACTCCAGGGTTACCCCAAACACTTATGCATGCACCATAAGCGGAGTAACACGAACGGTGGAGGGAATGATTAATACAAATTCTTTTGGCAGTAGATATCTCATTGGGGTAGGCTCAGGCCTAACCACTGGACTCAGATGATAACAGCAGAGTGAACCGATAGCTAATACAATTTGCTAGGCGATTCATGAGGGGGGGAGGTAGGGTCTGACAGCAGCTGTCAGCCTGTATAAGCTCTAATAAAATCATTAGAATGTAAATGCTTTATTGTGCGTAAAAAAAGAGCCGCGAGCGTGGGTAACATTATCTACTGGCACAAAATGAAAATGTCGATTAGCATTCCCTTTGATTCAGTGATAAGTGTAGTTTATCTTTTTATTGGGTCTTATTGAGTTACGCAAAAGTAATATTCAGTTTACCTTGCGTGTCGAACACCAGGGGCGCCCCAGAAATGACTAAAGTGATCACCCTTTTTCTTCATGTGTGATAAGAATTGAATATAATTTATCATTCTGATTCATTGACATCTAGTTTTTGTTCATAAAACATGCTTGCACCACCACAATTATTGAATAC
Source organism: Megalops cyprinoides (assembly GCF_013368585.1). Taxonomy (NCBI): domain Eukaryota; kingdom Metazoa; phylum Chordata; class Actinopteri; order Elopiformes; family Megalopidae; genus Megalops; species Megalops cyprinoides. The sequence goes on from NC_050603.1 coordinate 15,576,880, forward strand.
TATATATACATACACACACATATACATATTTACATACCTTAGTAAATGCATCTGAAAAGAACAGAACTGCTTTTTATAGCTCACTACAACGGCAGAATTGTTTGTTATTTAATGTCATCTCAGCAAAGTGAAAAACCAAAATATCCCCTTATGGCTGAGTGAATATTAAATGTGGTGCATGTTTTGAAGTGAAAAAGATTTACAGACAAATGTTCTACCAAACAGAGATCCTCAAGTCATAAATGCTGAAGACAGTAACGATTTAAAAATGTGAATGTAATTCTGAGCCATATTTAATCAGCTCCCTTTCCTAAAAGCCGCAACAAACTCAAGGACAAGCACAATTTAATTAATGTATACTTAGTTTCCGCGTACAGGCTCATGTTAATTTTCCAAGCTATTGTTATGATTGACTACTTAAGGTAATGTATCTTCTTTAGAAAAATGAAAGATGGGTCATATAGAATAATTTAAACTTCAAATCCCAGCAGGCTATGGATGTCATTTTCCTTTCAGAAAAGGGGACTTTAAAATTAGAACTGCTTGTAGATCAAAGCTGAAGATGGACCAACATTGGAACAGTCTTTTCTGCAAAGTTTACTGCAGCATTGTACATGGAAATTGTAATTACACTTCGATGTAAAAGCACTGATATTTTATGATCTACCACAGAACAGTCCCAACTTACTGCAGCAAAGTCATGCCACTTGAAGGAGAACTTTAACTGACATGTCGTATTTAATACCACCCATAATGTAAAATGGATGTATTGTCAACAAACATTGTTAGCTTTAACAAAAAAGGAAGATTAAATATGTATTTGACTTCCCTTTTTGACCACATTTGGACCGTATCAGTGAATGATTCTCCAAAATCATGAAACTGTTCTATGTCTTCTTATACACTACTATATGAATGTAGTCATTTGTGACAGGTTAATCAGTACCCAAGCTCTTCCTCAATGTAACAAATAATCGCTCCATCAATTCCCATGACATATTTTGGAGTCCTTTTCACTGGCGAGGGTAATTCTTAACCCATGGTCTTGTCCATCTGGGTAGCCTGCGTATCACATTCATTTAAGACATACTGCTGGGCAGCACTACCATGCCAAACACAGGAGTAAAGTAATGGCTTATTAAAAATTGAAGACTCCCATGACCTGCTAGTCAGTATGAAGAGGAATGTCAAATGAGCAAAACTGCCCAGAGTACTGTAGATGCATCTCTGCCTCTACACAGATTTTGCATGTTATTTTTTTTACTTAAGTGACAAAATTGGCAAATGAAGCATTAATTTACTGTGTGACCTGCACCACAGGATTTCAATTTAAAATTGCCAGAGACCCAACTATAACTATATCCAACATACTATGAATACAACAACTGCAAATACAGCAAGATTGACACACCCCTAGTTTTAATCATGCAGTGCTGTTGGTGTGAAGTTCACCACATAAAACTGACTGCAAGTGGGTAAAACGCCAAAAATTTCCCAATAAAACAATTGAACAGTTTTGGTAAGAAGTTAAGGTATTTTATATTAAGGTATACTGAATATGATCAGAGTCTACCCTGATGACAAATAGAATTTGTCCCCAGTGCCCCAGCAGGGTATTTAACCAGTAACCATTTGGTTATGAGCCAGTACTCCTCACCACTGTGTTACACTGCAGCCCCAATACAGCTCAAGTATAAGCTACTGAGTGTTCTCAGTAAGTGTTCTGCTCTCAATTACTGTTAGCTTTATATTTTGTTCAAGTTCCTGTTTTAGATAGAATGTGAAATTAAGACGGACTTGCAAAATTAAAAGGTGAAACTGTTACCAGAAAAGTAAACAAAAAAGTGACCCGTGCATAAACATCCCTTATCCATGAAATAGTCACTTTGACTCATCTTCACGAGCCATTTGGAAAATGGAAACAGTATTTGGAAAATGGAAGTTAACATGCAGGTAGCATCATTGCACTTCACTGGCTGGCAGCTGCAAAAGCATGATTTTGTGACTCAAACCAGCACTAGGTTTGTGTCCGTTCCTGTCTAACACATACAAAAATGTGGGGATATGCACAGTAAACAGGAACAGCATTTAGTACAAATTACAAAAATTATTGCTCAAGTATTAAAAAATAAATAAATTTGAGGTCAGTTCCCGAGCTCTGTCACATACATAACCTGGACATCAACATTCGCGGGAACGTGTGTCAGCCAACATGAACTGACATTGAGCATGACATTCGGATGCAGTATGTCATGATAATGACACTTAAGACACGGACAGTGACCTGTTATTAGTATAAATATGCGCTGTGTTAATGCAACAGTTATAAAGGCATTATGTTTTTGCATTAATTTCTGCATTATTACTATGGTGGAATGTCTCAAAGACTGAAACATTCCATCCCTCACTATATCATTAAACATTAAAATAATATGGTTTGGGGGACTTCTTAAGGATAAAACAGATAACCATTTGCAAAACATATAGTTTTACTTCTGATATCTAAAATATTGAACTCAGATGGTACATCAGGGTGATCTTGCAAGGCAGTGTCAATACTTAACATAAGTATTGAGCTCAACATGAGTATTGTGCTGCCTTTGTATGTACATCTCACAGCTAAGCAGCTGTTTGTTGTGGTTCTGAGGACTATACAATTTGAATTACCTATGTTTTACACAATGGGCAATCTCAATGCATGTCATGGGGTCATCCATGGCTCAATATTAGTGCTGACACAATAGAAATATAATTTAATTGTCTGTCATTGCTGGTGTAGAAACGGCTCTCATAGTTTTCCAGGCCATAGACAAACAATGGTAGCCCATCGATTGCAGGAGCTCGACACTCCAAAACACTTGTCAGCTACATAAAAAGCCTATTTCTTTAGCTCAGCTTGATATAGCATAGCCAGAATTAATAATTATAGTTCCCATCCATTATATGTTTTTTCCAGTCTGTGCCTCTCTTGTCATTGTCACCATCTTCTCCACATTACGGGGGCCCCCATTTCTGAAATAATGGGGACACAAACAATGGGCTCAGGCAACAAGCCATGCCAGCCTATGACAATAAAGTTTGAAAAAAATGGTGGCCAGGTCAAAGGCCAGCTCTGTGATGTTATTGTTACTTCCTTGCCCTTTTGACACCGGCCTCTTAGTTTTGTTTCTTTTTGCAAGATTCTTGCCAATTAGGATGTAAAGACCTCGGCCCAGTGGGAAACTGCAGGAAGATCACATGGAAACAGTCAGAGTCATCGACATGAGCCCTGTTATTCCAATACACATTGACTAATGACTGAGTCTTCTAATTCTGCTGACGATCCTTAAAAGTGAAGATGTAGATTCTTCAATCTGGACTTCAAACCTATGCCCATCTGGTGAAGATTGCCTGTGTGTCCTTGACCAAAGGAACTACAGGTTAAAAACCTTTCAGCTCGTCTATGAATGTGTCATACAATGTATAATATAGTATAAATGAAATATAAATGTTCCCTGAGATAACATGTTTAAAAAAAAAAACAAAAAAAAACAAACAATTAAGTGTCCACTTACGCAGAACATTTGGGAATTTACTGGAATCTGGGTTAAGTACCTTCCTCAAGGGTACATTACCAGTGTTCCACCCAGGACCAAAACCTGAAAACCTATAGTTATGTCTAATTTTCCAAACCACCACTCCCCACTGCTTCCATTTTGATAGAATGCTGAATTTACAAGTAAATAATTGAGATTTTATAAATGGAATTTCGGTAAAGGGCAACATTTTTACAAAATGCAGCATTTTGCGTAATGGAAAAAAGACGGTTTCTATCATAGCTGAAATTAGTTTATAGTTCCGGCACTCCTTCAGACCTGTTTATGATGCCGAGTGGGTGGGCGTGCAGGCGGGTCTTTCCGTTTGATTAATGTGTCCCAGTTTTCTGCAGGATAGTTTTCCTACACTGAAAAGATCCATTTCATCGCGGTGGATCGAAAGTTAGCATGCGCTGTCATTTATTACCTCCCTAGACAAACGCTGCTCTATTTATCATCGCGCTGGCTTTCTCTCGGGCTCATCCGTCATAATTAAACATTTACTGCAGCCCCTCTCCCCCCCACCTTTCTACTCTCGGCACAACCTTTGTCTAAAGGTCTGCTCAATGGCTTCATTTGGAGCCCCTGGAAAGAATGGCCTCAATTTGCAGATCAGCACCTTTGCTGTCTAGGGGAAACTACTGTCAGTGAAGGTATCTGAAGTGAACATCACATTTGCCACTTAAAGTCATACCATGCTAAACCAGGCCATGACTCCAGGTACTATCCCATGTTGAAACAATACTTTAAAATGAGAATAATTAGTACTGTTTAAGAATATGCACAGAAAGAGTTAGATTGTTACAGACCACTCTGACTAATGGTTAGAGGTTGGAATATCGGTTCGAAAAATTGTTGCAGTGTCATTTTGTTACTCATTGCATGTCTATATGCTGTTACATGTAGTTCTGTAGACAAGCATAATAGCATACCTCTTGCTGAAGATTCAAGCAGTGTCCTAGTTTCCATACACTGCAAATGAAAATAATTTAGCCCTGTCGCTTGGTAAAGTGAGTGTAAATCATCATTGCACAATTTCACTTTGGGAAATCTGTAGCTTTAGCACCCAAAGAATTCTGAGATGTATCTTATTTTGAGAGTTGAGTGTGCTTAATTATTATGTACAAAGCACAATGCATCCAGTTTGTTGGATGGAATATCTTTAGCTTCAGTGTTAAACAAACAAACAAACAAAACTTGAAAATCTCAGGAAACAGTGGAACCCTTGTTTTTTTCCATGAAAAATCTAAATAAATGAAGGAAGTTTGTTAAATGAGAGGTGAAGGCAAATAAAGGAAAGACATTCACAGCCCACAAGTGACCCTTGAGTGGGCAGGGTTGGTAGTGGTTAATATGGAGTGCCCCCGCTCTCTGACTCCTACACACTCTAAAAGCTTTAAGACAACATCTTTTCAGCCATTTAGTTGCGGAATCAGGGGGAGATAAAGGAATACGGGGGTGCCTGCAATGCAGGGGGGGGGGGGGGGGGGTTGGGGAGCAGGGTAAATAATGTTCATTACACCATAGCTAATGTATCATTTCAGTGCCCCTTCCCACTGTTATCTGAATCAAATTGATTCTCTAATTATCATACCAGCACTTAGTGGCTTTGTGTGATTACATCTGCAGTGAACAGCTTAAATACCATGCCAATGCTCTAGCTAATATGCTCATCCCAAGTCACAAATAGCCATTTCATGCATCTAACAAATGTATACAAAATATTTTATTTGAAATCTATTATTTGTTGTTCAGTAAGTGGGTATTGTTATCCTTGTTATACAGTAAATGAATTGTACCAATAAGGCAACAAATCAAAGCTAATGTGATCTGTTGTACCTTTGCTAAACACACTGGCCTTTGTATTGATCTTACTGGTCAGGCATAATGAGATACAAACAAGCATCATTCCCCTCCTCCTCCTTTGTTGCTCTGAACTTGAAACAGGAAATGCTGGTATTATCTGAACAACATGAAAGGTATGAAATTTTCAGATATGGAAAATTGTGCATTATTCACAGGATCATGCACTGTTGATGTTGCATTTTTATTAATATGTCATTATGGCAATGCAGAAGTTTGTGCATCCCTTGCTGGAATTCAAAGTTTTGAAAAGTAGACTGTTGTATTGTACTTCAGCATGACTTATGAATGTTAATTTCCAAATCAGACAACGTATACATGAACACATCCAAATTAACAGTTTAAGTTGTACTTCTTCCTTCCTTCCTGAACATTTTAAATTATATATAGAGATGCTGGACTTTACATGTTGCCCATCAGTGAGGTGCACTTTGTTGTGAAGAGGCCCTTTAAATGAGAGGGATAAGGATGCCATATTTTTGTGGTGTACCAGGAATGCTGTGAATGTCTTTTTGATATTATGACATCCCCAGAGGAGTTGGGGATATCCATTCAAATCTACATATATTATCTTTCATCATGCAAATACAGCCATTTAAGTGCTGTGCATTGTGCTGCTTACTAATGGTGGCTTGTCACAAATCACATTTGTAACCTCACCAGCATCATGTTGCTGACAGTCTGGCTGTAAAACAACAGGGGGTCACCCTTGAGAAGCACAGTAAAAATCTCTTTCTTTGGTGATTTACTTCTGACAGTGTTATGGTTTGGTTGATTAGGTACAGTTTAACACCAATTTGAAAGAATATTATTGTATAGGTACTCGAGAATCATTTATGGCAGTGCTGGTATTACAGTCTGTAATTGTTTTTATGTAAAGGCTGCATTCTTTTTTATGACTTCCTCTCTTTTGGCCTTTGTCTATCAGTAAAATAAATGTCTACAGAGCAATACAGAGACACTGAATTTCTAACAATACTCTTTATTAAATCGGTTCCCTCCTGGTATCCTGTGACTTGATCACCAAGATATATATGGTATATAATCAATGAGCAAAGCTGTTTAACTTCTAATTACTGAATTATAAGCATTTTGGTTTGATTTAAGGCTGCAGAATGGGTTCGCTTCAGTTTTCTCAATGAGGTTTCGAAGCATGAGGCGTATCATTGAAAAGGAAAACATGCTATCAGACAGACCCGGTCAGACCCACGTGGAAGTCGGGCTGCTTGAGACGGGCATAGCTGACTGGCCCAGTTTCCGGACAACTGGCCCTGTTTGCCAGGCGGCGCATTGAGGAGCAGCATCGTCCCATTGTCGTGGCCTATCACACTATTGGACCCTCTCAGCCAGCCCACGGGCCTTGCTTGGACAGGCAGGTGTCTCCAAGAAGCCAGCCAAGCGGAAAGTCTCCTTCCCTTCGCCGTCTGACTGAAATAATTTCATTTCCTCTTCCTGCGGACAGAGAGCAAATGGAATTACAACACTGCACCCTGTGATTCTGGAGAATCGCCACTTGTTTCACTCCAAAGGCCACGGTGAGAGGCACCAAGGGGAACCTCCTTGTCTCACATTAGGTATTCGGCCCTCCCACCAGCTGCAAGTGTTTGTGGTCAGCGGATCTGAACAAAGAGTTCAATAGTGACCATGTTTTGTTTTTTTTTGTTTTTTTTTATTTTGCCATATCATTCAGGCATTTCAGAAGGGGGAAATCTTCATTTAGCACCCTCCAGCTTGTGTAGCTGGTGCGGCTCCCAGAAATCTGACGAGCTGCTTGACCGGAAAAATATTGAAATCATTAAAAAGTGAAAATTTTCTTCATTTCAGTTCGTAGGAATCAAGGCTTGTCACTCAATTCAACACCATTCAATCTGTATGCCATTGCACCTTTATACCACTGCTCCCTTCTCTTTATATTTTGCCTTTCCTGATGACAGCTGTGTATTGACTGAAAAATGAATACAAGGTACAGTACTGAAACTGACATACTGCAAATGTGACTTATTGTAGAGAGATGAGATGGAGCCATGTCTAAGGATTCATGCTACATGAAAACCAATACAAAATTAGAGAGGGGGCAGGGTTTACTATGCAGCTTCTCTTAATCTCCCACTGAGAACTCTGGTATAGTTTAGCATACACTGTAGGTAGCACCCTCTCCTTTTGTCTACTTCTGAATAGAGTTAAGTCCACTATTTTACTTAAGTCATAATTGCACTTTGTAAAGCTTGAACACAGGATGTGTTCACCTATAAAAAAAAAAAACAGCTTTTAATCTAGAGCAGCAGTGATGCTACCAAACAGCACAGTCTAAATCTGAATGGTTGTTGTGTGGGTGCACTGTTTACAAATTCTCAGTGGGTCTTCCTGAGCTGACCTAAAGCAGCCGTCATTGGTATATCTGTGACTACCTCACAGTGAATGGGCAAGATCCTACAAAAGCCCAGTTTCGTAGTTGGGGGGGGGTCGCACAGCCATTAAAGGTTTATATTAACCCTATCAATTACAAAGGGGAAAGTCTGGGTCGGAGGGGGGTGTGGGACAAGGAGCAGTGGAGAACAACAGGTTGCTAGGCAGGCAGTGCTGGTCTCTTGAAATTTCCCCTTCAAGCTTAAACTTTGCTATCAAAACATCCGAAGAATGGCCCCTTTCATTTTTTTGAAGGCAGCTTCCAATGCCATTGTTCGTAAGGGTCATTAAAATGCACAAGATTTCTTCTTATACTTCAATAAAGATGCCTGTTATAAATCCTTTAAACAAGCCTGGCACACCAATTTAGTGCTCTATAGAGGATCTTTGTGGTGTAAATTAACATAACTGCATGGTCCTAGCAGAAACTGGGCCTAATGGGACTAACTAATTGGGCTCTTGAATTGGATTCCAGCAAAGTCATGTTGTAATTCCATTTTTATTATTGGGATTTTAATCATTGTTTAATAATTTAATCGTTTGTTATGATTGCATCATTTTTTTCTATATTTTTTGTAATTTTGTCAAAATGATGGGTGGAGTGTGCTGACCCCTTTAATGGGAAATCACAGCTACACACATGGACTTGCACAGGCATGGATCGGAGCCAGACCAGAAAGATTTCAACTGGGTGTAGTAACTTTTCCACAACTGATATATACGTGGTAGTCTGACCAATTGAAAACCAGGCCCTTTGTAAGCAGGTTTTCTGTAGACAGTGAGGACCCCCATCAGGCATTTCCCCAGTAACCCGGGCACGGTAGCTATAAAATGGCCACAGTAAAGTCTATTAGAATCCCTAACAGCAAGGGGCCCCATTAGCTCAGTAATCTGGTGATAATTACAATTAGAGCTGGGGTTTCCCTGGGGTGAGACTGTGAATACTTTACAATGCCTGTAACCCCCCCCCCCCCCCCCCCCCCCCTACACACACACACACACACACACACACACACACACACACCCCACCAATCCCATCACCACCCACCCTCATGCTCCTCTATCCATCTTCACACAAACCCCTCCCTAACCTCAGCTACCACCCCCCTACCCCAAACTGACAATAACCCACCTGGGTTTGAATGGAAAGTGGAAAAACATACTGAACATTGATCGAATCACAATTAGAATGTCCAATAGACTCCTAAAAGACAGACGGAATATGCTATGAAACTGCCCCAGAGTTGCTCAGTTTAGTTATTACTATTATCATTTACATTTTCATTTATTTGGCAAATTAGCCACAGAGACCAGTGGCAAGACACTAAATGCGTACCACAGGAACAATACAGAAAAAAAAGTTACATATGAGAGGTTAAGTAGCATATCTAGACATTGTTCTGTTTTTAAACTCCCCTCCAAAAAAGTTTTAAATGCAAATTGTCTGATGAGGAACGCCGATACCCCATTTGCCTTCCGAAAACCGCAGTTTGCTCCGCTCATGAGCCCGTTTGCCTTTTGTTTTACGGGATAAGATTGTTTCAAAACGGATCGCAAATTCTCCACCTGGTGTCCATTCATCTGTCAGCGACGGACTGTGAAAAGGGCCGTTTGCTCAGAGGTCAGCGACAAGTGTCAGCCAGCCCTGGGAGAGCGGATCACCTTTCTGAACTGTTTAGTCTTTTTTTAAAGACTTCTGAAGTGTGTGGCGTGACGCATGACATCATCCAAGGAGACGTGGAATTCAGCACGGCCTTCGAGGATCAAGATGTAAACTGTGAAAGCGTGCCACGGTGAAAGACGCAGTGAGGTGCGGATGTGAACAGATGTCTGGTTGCGTATAATTATGCACGAGATGTATTGTGCACTCTGTATCTTGTATCCTATCACTGCTAGAATTAGTAAGCTCTCGTTCGGAGGCTACCATAAGGAAGCACTTAAATGGCGCAGTTTTATTTAAAAATGTCCATTTCCCTAGCCCTGTCCCTAACTAGGATTCCTAAATCAAGTCCTAATTGTACCTCTGACCTCAAATTTAATTGTACAGGTATGTGCTCACATCTGACTGATATGATCCTTGCTGGTACAATAGCTGTGTACATAATGCATTCTCAGGGGATACATGTAGTCTAACTACAGCAGTGATTTATCCTCAATTGTGAGTGTTGAATTTACATGAGTATTTTTAAGTAGGTAAATGTATTAAAACGTATTTTGTGAGGGCAGTGAAATTCACCACTGCTGAAATGCAGAAACACTGCAGAGAAAAGACGTAAAATGTATGACGACAATCACATGAAGGGCCAAGGCCTGTGCCACAATTGATAGCAAAATGATCAATGCCGAGCCCAGTACAAGCGTGCAACATTTTAAGGTAATGACTGGGACCTATAGGTTATCTGATCTATTAACAACAAGTCTGTTCTTATACAGTGAAATAAACCTTTGCTTTTCCCCCAAAGCTAAAGTGCTAACAAAGGAGTGCTATAGAAAGCAGAGGCCACCTTTAAATCACAGAGGTCATATTATTACACGTGATCCCCATTATTGGGAAAGGAAAAGAGACTGTAAGCAATGAAATAGTTATCACCGCTTTTTCTCTCCTAACGACTTGCTCCAGGCTGGCTATCTAAAAACGACACAAGGGCACAACGTAATCTAACGGTAGTTCAAAAAAAAAAAAAAAAAAAAAAAAATCAATACAAAAACCATTTTAAAGATTCCAGAATAGGAGAGCTGGCTGAAACATCAGTTCTTTAAAATGAGCCAAGGTAGGGGAAAAATGCTTCTCTCACATACTGTCACCCAAGCAAAGGAATGAGCTGGAAAGAAATCATTACATTTCTAATCTATTGCTTGGGCATCCACAATTCACTTAAGCGCCGTCTGCCTGGGTATCTCCCTTTGCAGTCCATCCCACATTCTCTGCCCATTTCCCCCCTCCTATAAATATCATCTTACAACTTCCAAAGTATGGCATGCACATGCATGGTTCTGGCTTCATATGAAAGAAGATGCTTGTGGGATTATGGTCAGATCAGAATCAATTCATGTTTTAGCTACTCAGATATTGTAGATTATCCAGGGGAAAAATGTTCCTATATATAAATTTTTCAGTCATGTTTTATCCTAGTATAGCCATGCATAAATAATACACATTTGGCATTCTGGACACATCTGGGCATTATGTGTGTGAATAATGGTGCAGTAATAGTTACAACTTGTAAATGGTTCTCCCTAGCACTCTTTCCGTACTTAAAGTTACTGTTTACTCAGTAAAAATATACTTTATTCATTAAAATCAGCTGAATCACAGGAAAAGCTTTGCTTGCTGAGGGAAACAAGTTTAATTATCTTTCACCTTGTGAACCACCAGGACTTATGTAACAACTGTATTTATGTATATCTTATGTAAATACACATCTAACTAGGTAATGTGTATCTGTGGAATCTGTGGATCACATATTATACAGCAGTAGCAATGGAAAAGCCAAAAATAAATAAGCGTGCACTGGACAAAAAAAAAATAATTTTTTTTCCTGAATAGGTAAGCAATGATCTATACCTCTAGGTAACCATCCTCTAAATCATTTCCCCTCACTTTTCATATTTACAGGGAAAAAATACCATCTTTCTAGCTAGCTTATCCCCCCTACACCCGTTAATGTGAGACCAGAGGTGATTTCATTTAGCCAGTCAATTTACCAGGCCAAGAATGGGACTATTAAGATAACTTGTAGCTAGCTGCAGAACTCCCCCCACAACTATTACATCATTACTCTCTGTGAATAAGCAGCATTTTGTGGCAGGCAGGAAATTAGGATGATGGATTGGGTATTAAGATGTCGCAGAAAACCTGAGAGGAGAACCTGACTGTTTGCAGAGCAATTGATTAATTTTGATTCGCTTTGTGTTCATGATCTCTGAATGCCTGCAGCATTCATATTTAAGCTTTTCCCAGGAGATAGCACATGTCTCCAGCTCTTTTATATTATCAATATCTGTTTTCTAACCTTTCAGCTTCAAATACTCAAGTGGTCTTTGGATAACCGTTTTACAAATTATCTAATAGTAGCCAGGATTAATAAAATGATGAGCATATTTCGGAATATTTTTTACAGCTAGAAAGGCATGTTTTTCCGCTAGTGACAGCTTGCAGGAGTTTGTGATGACTGAGCGTCTAAGAGATAAACCAGAGGCAATAATGGGTCATTTTTGTTGTTTTCCTTCAGTGCTGGCTTTCTGAAACAGAAGGTCTGGGTGGGCAGAGGGAGAACTCAGAGCACTCAGAGGTAACATTTTCAGATGCGGTGGGAGGGGAAAAAAAATTGAAAGGTGACGAAAAGACTAGACCAAAACGTGGTAAAATACACTCTGGAAATGAGTGTGCGCACAGTAACAAATGAATTCAGCCAACACTGCCACCGAGCCACATTGCACAGATTCATCTGAAGCTACTGTCTCACACATTCACTGTGGTCACCTGGAGAACAGATTTTCTTCTTTCGCTCACATTAGCTCATTTGCTCATAGATAATTAACCAGTTCCAAAAGGGGCGTGACATTCCGCCCACCGATGATGACCTACAGGGAGCACAAAACAGTCCTGTCAGATGAATGTGTTCAAATGCTTTCTTTGTCCTCAGCAGTGTAGGAAATTCACATTTAATATTCTGAGATTGGTTAGTGGCCAGCTGTCAATCACTTGACAGCTGCTGGTTAATTCATGAGCCGCCTGGGAGAACAGGAAAAGGAAGCCTTTTAACAAACTGGTTTCATCCAATTCAACACCAGGGGTTAAATAAATAGTCAGTGATGAAAAGTAATGCAGGCTACTATTCAGTACTGTAAAGTATAAATATATAAGTAAAATATAATAATGTCTTGGCTACATACAGATTTCTCCCCATCCATATCTCTTTTGAAATGACAGACAGTCCATACCTTGGTGTTGAAAAGTATGCAAATATCACAGACTACTTTGTTCCACGAAGAGACCTCAAATTTTTTAAAATTCAGAAAGTGAGAGCTGACTGCTGTGCCTACTCTACCAGGATCTGAAGACTACCAGAGCACAATGTTAGCAGTTTGCTGGGTCAGTAGTTTTGGGTGAAAAATATATAGAGGTCAATGCTCCTGCCCAATGGGAGTGTTGAAGTTTAAGTGGTGGTAAATTATCTGGGTATGGGAGAAATCGTCACCCTGCCCTTCATATTAAAACAATACTGCCACCTGCTGCTTAGGGTTTGAACTCATTCATGGGGAGAGAGATGGATAAGATAAGGTAGGACATCTACAGTGACCCAAAAGTGTAAAACAAGAAAGGAGAAGTGATGGGCAGCAGTGTGGCATAGTGGTAAAGAGCAGGGCTTGTAACTGAAAGGTTGCTGATTCAATCCCCCGCTGGGGCACTGCCGTTGTACCCTTGGGCAAGGTACTTAACCCTCAAATGCCTCAGCAAATTTCCCACTGTACAAATGTATAATCTAAACTTTTAACCTATGTAAGTTGCTCTGGATAAGAGTCTCTGCTAAAATAAAAAATATTGCTAAAATAGCAATAATGTAATGCAATGTAATGTAATGGAATGAGAAATGACTGGAGCATGATCATAAAGAACTAACAGGTCCAGCAGTCATAATGGGAAAAAAAGTATGAAAAAGAAAAAGGAAAAATCCATCAAATTAAATAAGGCACAAGGAAAAAATTTTAAATGTAACCATAAATATAATTTCAACTAAGTCTCAGGTGGAGTATTGATAAGATCAAGTTGTGATGGTCAGGTTAATGTGTGCTTTTAAAGATTTAAAAATTGCCACACACCATTTTCTGCCATGGTTTACCATAATCAAAGGGCTGTATAATTTCAAGCTGTCTCACCTAAGGGACAATATGTAGTTTCTGGTTGCCATAGAAGCCCTGCATAGTATTGATCTTCAGGTTGGGAAAGGAGTATGTCCATGCACTTTCAAGGATGTACTAATGCACAGTGGTGGAGAGCCACAAAGAGCCTTATTGCAAGTGTGAATGGCAGAATCTAGTAGTCTGAAAGTACTGATCGATGAAGAGGACAGGAGTGATGTGCTCATGGTGGGCTGTGCTCATGAGGACTCATTGTGCTGAATTTTGTCTTGCCGCTGAAACGTGAGTCTGGCTGGGGTAAGAGGTGCAACGCTACAGTCTAAACAGAATGCGATGAAAGCACGGACTAATGTTTCAGCATCAGGAAGTGATAAAACCAGTCAAAGATTGGCCATATTTTTCTGTTTGAAGGAGGATAGCTCATTGATGTTGATACATGAGATTCAAAAGACAAGAGTTCTCAAATAAAATGGAAACATTTCTAACAGTAGAAGATATTTACTGTGGCATTTTCAATAAATTGTCCCACATACGCACACTGGACCTGGAGCCAGTTAGAATGTGAGGTTTTCACAGTTTAGCCAAATAAAACATGCATCCATGTAATGATTAAATTTGGATTTGAGTGTCATCACTGTAGAAATTCAAACTGAACCCAAGAGACTGAATGGCCTCACCAACAATCTGGATTACTGCGTCACACCCAGGTAAAGTTACTCCGGATGCATAGCATACAGTACTAGTCAAGTGGACACATTTTTACCATTTTCTACACTTTAGAATAATAGTAAAATCAAAACTATGACATAATGCAAATGGAATTATGCAGTAATAAAAAAAAAAAAAAAAAGGTGTCCGAAGATTAAAATTCAAAATAGCCAAAATTAAAAATAATAAATAAAATCAAATTCATGCATAACCATCAACTTCGCTATTTATATTTGTCTAGGAAACAAATTTCATGCATTTAAGCATAAGTCCTTAGATCAAAATGTCTTTGAATGCATGTTTCCAATTATTTTAATCGGGTGTGTCCAAACTTTTGACTGGCACTGTTCATCCTCTTTAATATGGAGTTGTTTACTAGCCAGTGTGAGCTGTGACCTTGCGTAACAGACCTGTGAGACTTGTGTGTAATGCAGCTGAAGAGTTCCATTGCTCAGTGGAGTTAATGAAATAATTTCCAATATGATTTACCTCACCACACATACACAAAGAGGGAGTTGAGCATGTAGTTTTCAGCACATTGTATGTATGTGTGTGCGCTTGTATGTACAGTATGTGTGTGTTTACATGTATACATGTTTTTATTTAATGTACAGGATGTGTGTGTATATATGCTCAACGTAAGGAATGCACTCACTCCACACACCCAAGCTGTACTGCATTTTTGTATGTGTGCTAACAGGTCTGCTTTTTAAATGATTTTCTTTACATTTAAACACTTTTTTCCCCTGGAGGGGATCCTCAATTTCGTGCAATTACAATTCACTCTACCATTCCTTTCTCAGTGTTGCCAGTGATGCATTTAAGAAGCAATTCCCTTTAAATCAAAAGGCTCTACTCAAAGCATTCATATTCAGTTGATTTGCCCCTTCTGAGATGTGGTATCTTGTTAAGAAGAAACATGAAAGCTAAAGTCTCATACATTATGCAGGGGGAGAGAGAAAGAGCACAATTAGCCACAAATTTAGCAACTAAATAAGCTTGTTTACATCCAAAGAAGCTCGCTCACTGTAATCACAAATGTTATTTATATTTGCCGCTGGCACAGTGGTGAAAGTGGGGGTCATTAACAAGCTAATGTATATTAACGCCAGTATAGACTCTTAATATTTTTTTTAAGAGGAATTAAGTATTTTGCTGAAATTAATAGGATCTTGAGGCAGGAAGCTAATGAAGAGGCAGGCAACTCGTATCCAGTTCCTCTCTGTCTCTCTCCCTCTCCCCCTCTCCCTCTCTCCCTCTCTCTCTGGGTCACGCTGGAGCTCATGCCATTTTCAAGGATTGTCAAGAATAGAACCGTTGAGTGATTATAAGAGGTTGGTCTTAGGATAAATTCTACCCAGCTTTTAACATTTCTGTCTCACCTTTGCCCCAGCTGACAGATGAGAGAGGAGACGAGCATTTTTCCTCCTCTAGACAAGGGGAAGCTGCTTTGTGTCAGTCGGCTGGATTCAGCTTTGCCAAAGTATGATCCTACCCAGGCTTAGCATGGCAGAAAGGCTAACAGAGAGGTGTTTGTGAAAAATAAGTACTTTGCTTAATGAGTAGAGCCTCTAAAAAACAAATTAATTTTAAAAGTGAAATATTCCCATATACAATTAGGAGGAGTTCAGCTGCAGAGGCTTTGATATTCCTAGTGTTAATTGGAATGTACTGAATACGCTACTATAATTACTAACACAATTATAGAGTGACTCGCAGTGGATACAGTTACATATTTAATTATAATCTAAACAGAAACCAGTATTATACTCAGTAAAGGGAGGTATGTCAATGTTAATATAATGCATGTTTATTTTCACAGGGGTCTAATCACATTATTGCCTTACTGTGCATCACCAAAACAGACAGATTTGATCAACAATGACATGATAGGCAACAAATTTTGAATTTCACTTTTGGTTGTTATTTTATGTAATGATTGGTGTCCTAGTCGTGCCCAGTCTTCATGTTATGTGTCCTGATTCAAAATTACTGAAAAGGTTTGTCGCTACAAGTAGGGGCAATTTATACAATCACCTGCTGGGTGATTCTCCTCAAAACAAGCAAACACAAAAGGTAGGATAACTACAGATAAAAATGCTCCACTCCACCTATTGACAAGATGAGACTGACTTTGAAAAATCCCTGGTTAGAGCATTTCATCCAAGCCAAACTAATGAGAATGGTCAAATATGCCACAGGAGCTCCTTTCTATGAAATTTAAAACCTTTTAATGCAATAAGCGATACAGGACAAACTGAAAGGCAAGTCAAGGTATGCAACGTGGAGAAAATATGGAGAGGGAGCATTAGATGTATTCCAGTGAAGGGCAGAGCGAGTTCCACTTCTTCCTCTAGCTCATTCTCAGGGAGACATGCAGAGAGGTCTGGGGTTGAAGGCATCATGCATCACCACCTACTCTGACATAGATAGGGCCATCCGCAGAACTCGCGTTAACCCAGAAGGGTGTAAGGGAAACGTCTGACCACCACTGAGCAGGGTGATGAATAGAAGTGCATTGTATCAGTAAAGCCTGTAGCCCAAAGGTTGCTGGTTCGATTCCCAAACTGGCTACTGCTGCCGTACCCCTTGGGCAAGTTACTTAACCTAAATTGCCTCAGTAAATATCCAGCTGTGTAAATGGATCATGTTAAAAATGCAAGATATGCAAGTTGCTCTAGATAAGAGCATTTGCTGAGTAACATGTGATGGACTGCCATTCACAGCCGCTCATAAAAATCTAAGTTAAATATGCATATGCAGAAAGTAAAGGGTGATTTTAGAACCTAAACCCCACTGGCCTGCTGTCAGTTAACCTCGTAAAAAGGATAAGAGATATGCACTTTCACATGAGCCATGCAGATTTGTAATATTGCTTGCTCAGACACAATTAACATTAGGTTAGCATTCCAATAGCTCTTTTATTGTCATCAGTAGTAGTAGTAGTAGTAGTAGTAGTAGTAGTAGTGACAGCAGTACTAGTAGTACTGCTGCTAATAACAATAACTCCTTATTAATGGTGCTTTATATTTCTTGTTTTAACACTCGACCCATAAGAACATTTAGATTTTTCCAAAGACATGAACTGTCAAGGTCAACAATCTATTACAATGTCTGTGAGTGGCCGGTTACTGTGAGCTAGACTAGGAAACATGGGTGCTGTAAGACTAGGAAACTGTCTAGCGATTTTGAAATCACATTGAAATACACAAGTGTGTCCTAGTTTTCATTAACCAAAAAAAAAAAAAATCTGCCACCCCACTTGTAATCTATAATTGTCAAGAAAAGAATGTAAATACACATACATCATTCTCATGGAATGCAAATCTGTACAATGAAATGGCCAATGAAATTAAGATGCTGACACCTTGCCCTCCCTGTGATTAGCTAGGAATGCTTCATTGTCTCTCCCACCCCAAGAGACAGAGGTTTATTACAAGATCTTTTGTCATTCTGTTGTTAAAAGCAAATGGAAAATAGAAATGGACGAAAAATCCCAAACGCAATCGTTCAGTGGGAATTGGCCCTGTGAATGAAGTGGTTCACATGTCAGTGAGTGTTAAATTAACCTGTGAACTGCAAGGTCACTTCTGCAGTTGGGTCTTGCATCTCTTTATTACCTCTCGGCTCTCACCTTTGTCTTCACCAGCGTTCATTAAAAGATGCTCAATGTCACCCCGGTGCGCTTTCCCTCTTTGGCTCCATTAATCACCGATGAACACAAGGGAGCAAAAAGGAGGCCCAGTGACACAGAAAAGCAAAAAGACAAAGACTGGTACAGTCAATATATTTATCTATATTCAACGTTTTATTATATCAGTGTTACCTCACCCTGGTTCCAGGGGGATTCTGTGTATGCTGGCCTTTGGACCAGCTAATTTCAGATTCAGGTCTGTGCAGATCTTGCCCTTTTTATTAGACAGTTCTTCATGGTTAATCTCCTCTTAATCTTTTTGTAAAGGATGTGTGCTGGAGATGTGTAAGCAAATGAGTAAATGTTTATTCACAGTTTATTGCTATTGTCTGCTCCTCGGGGGGCTTTCAAGTATACAGTTGTATTGTGGATCTAGTGGGCGGAGCTATAGTGTGCCATCACTGAACCGATGAATTAATCAAAAGGCATTGGTCACCACAGCAATCATTCATCCACATCACCATCATCATAACACCTTCCTCTGAATAGCTGAAAATACACATGGCTGCATTAAAGCATGACTACACTGCCCCCATCTGGATAGATGGGCTAATTGGAATGGCTTGCCTTTTCCTTTTTTATTCTCCAGGACTGACTCGTCTCTGAGTAATTGAGAACCACACAGCCAGAAATATACACTCAATTGATTCACCCACTCCCTTTGTGGTGGCAACTGTGAAATTCACCCAGATCGTTAAAAAAAAAAGTGCCGTTATGGGTTTAAGTGTTTTGGACGGCGGCCAGCTGGGATTTAGACAGAGCTTTGTGCACAGTGAAAGAACGAAGCTTACTGTGTTTCTTGTTAGATAAGGCTTTTGAAAGAGGGAAGAGGACACATTTTAATCCAACTCCTCAGCGGTGATATTCCCTGCGATTGCTGTCATTTTAAAGTAAAGAGTGGGAATCTGAAGTCATCCCTTTACATGATAAAACAATGGAATGCTATGCTTGTAGAAATGCATCAACATGGGGGCTCTCATTGTCTTAAAATAACTCAGACATAAGGGTTAAGCACTGCCAAATGTGTAACCCCCCATGGAAAATACGTAAAATAAAACAAAGGGTACATCCAGGTACAAAGGAGATGTTCTCTATAACAGTGAACAACGCTTGCCTGTTAAAAGTATTGATATGAAAATGAGAGCTAAACCAGTGCCTGCCTTCTCCCCATGTGGGCTACAGGTTCTCAGTACCAATATACAAATGAATAGACCCCAGATTCTCAAAGAACCTGAAGAATTCAACACAGATCCCCTGAGAATTTAAAAAAAAAAAAAAACCACCCCAACCAGCCCAATTGAGTAAGAGATCCCTAAAGACTGGGAACACAGGACGAACTCTTTGGAGAGTAGATCTCCAGTTCCGTTTCTTTAAGGAAAGCCTATCAGGCTAGATAAAGGAGGCTATGGGCTG
This sequence comes from Megalops cyprinoides, assembly GCF_013368585.1. Classification (NCBI taxonomy): domain Eukaryota; kingdom Metazoa; phylum Chordata; class Actinopteri; order Elopiformes; family Megalopidae; genus Megalops; species Megalops cyprinoides. The sequence continues at coordinate 15,596,401 of NC_050603.1, forward strand.
GCTGTTCTGGGTAATTGAAAAACCACCAGCGATGAAGGGAGATGGTGCAGAATACTTAAAATCACACTCATTTTAATGGTGCAGACCGATGATTAACAGGTCTGAGTGATGTGATGACACAGATGCATCAGAGTTGATATGTATGCATATTGTCAGATTTAATACTCTAATAATGAGGTGATTAAATCTGTAGTTCATGACTCAGTTGTATTACAATGAGCACATCACTTTTCAAATCTATGCTGTGCTTTTCTTTTCTGACCCACAAAGTTGATATGCTAAAATAAGCAGCAGACTGTATCAAATTGTGTGGGAGACATTAAAAATCTCCCACGTATTCAGAAAGGCAGCTCTGAATGAATAATCTTTGTTTGAAGCCAGTCAAGTGACTGCAATTTCATTTCTTCAGACAAGCCTGCTCTCTAGTGGCCAGAATGTGTACTACTCAGTGATAAAAATTGCAAATTCAAGGCGAAGATATTGTCCTTTAAATATCAAATACAATGGAAAGTCTTCAACTCATTGTGACCCAAATAGTGTCAGACAAACAGCTACAAGGGATAGCAGGCATCCCAATATAAAGCGATTCCTAAATATACAGTGGTCATTTCCTTATTTATACATTTCCTTCCTTTTTTACACATCTGCATGCACACACACACACACACACACACACACACACACACACCTATAAGTAGGGATGGGATGCTCGATACTGACGTTTCGACGAGCTTGTGTCGAGCTTCCGAAGCACAGACGTTTTGCAACACTGCTCCAAGGTGTGGTTCAAAACACCCACGTCACGTGACCATGGCTAAGTGAAGCTTCGGGGCGTTTCACCCCTGTTTCGACAGGTGGCATACCTGCTGCTCCTACATTTGATAGATGTATGTTCCAGACACTGTCAGTCTCAACCACAAAATCCCAGAATGCTTAAGTCAAGCAAACATCTCAACTTGAAGGGTTTTTGTGAGAGGAGAGAAATTTTTAGAGATAGCGACATATAGCGATTGACCGTGTGAGTTAGTGAGTGATAGGCTAGATATAAGGTTAGTGATGCATATTGATTGATAGGGTGGTGAGAGCCGGACAGTGAGCGATAGTTAGGATAGATATAGTGACATATATATATATATATATAGAGAGTGATAGCGACAGATAGCACGAGATAGGTGTTGATAGATTGATAGGCTAGATTAAGATGGAGAATCCACTGGTGTGGGATCGTTTCCACCTGGAAACCCCAAATGGTGTGTGTGTGTGTGTGTGTGTTTGTGTCTTACATAATCGTTATTTTAGTTCACACAATTATTTTGAATTTGAAATGTGACAGCACACCGAGCAGAAACTTTCCAAAACTGAGCTTGTTTGTTCATTGCATTTGGGCACTGCTGTTGTATATCCAACTTACAAATAATACCCTAGTAATAGTCTACTACCCTATGCACTATTTCAAGCAATACTTACTCAATTTAAGTCTTGTCTGAAAGTGGGTTTTATGTTCCCTTTTAAAAGGCAGACAGAGGGAGTTGGATGAGGCTTTGGTGAATATGGTGGTGAAGGATTTGCAGCCTCTCACTATTGTGGAGGACGAGGGCTTCGGGGCCTTTGCCAATGAGCTTGATCCAAGCTACATGTATGTATACATCCTCCCATCAAGAAAGGTGCTCAAGGAAATGGTCAATGAGAAGTACACCACCACCACCACCAAGGAGAAAGCCAAGGCTGACCTACAGAGGGCTAATTTTGTTAGTCTTACAGCTGACATGTGGTCTTCAATTAATATGGATGGCTACCTAGGAGTGACTTGCCACTACATAACACCAGAGTCAAAGTTGTACTTGCAGTCACTAGGTTTTACCAGTCCCACACAGCCCAGTGTATAATGGAGGCAAAAAGTGTGCTCATGGCTGAGCGGGGAATAACCCCAAAAGTTCAATACCTGGTGATGGATAATGCACCAAACACGGCATTAAGCGCGCAGCTACTGAACCACTGCCATGTATCATGTTTTGCCCACACTCTGAATCTCATTGTGAAGGCGGCCCTTGACCAAACACCTATGCTGAATGAAATCCGCAACAAAGCTTGAAAAACAGTTGGATTATTCAGATCCGGCGGCAAGGCCAAGGACAAAACTTGTGGAGATGCAGGGCTTCATGGGCAGACCTACACTGAAACTGATACAAGGGAGGTGGAGACTAGATGGAACAGCACATTTGACATAATGCAACAGCTGTATGAGCAACGTGAGCCAGTGGGTGCCGCACTTGCCAACCTCAACAATCACACTGTTCCTCTGACAAGTTTTGAATATGAGGTGATTCATGAATCCTTGATACTCCTACAACCATTCAAAACAAGCAACACTGGAAAGGAGAGAGTGTCGGCATCAAAACCGATACCACTGTACAGAATGTCACAGCACAAACTTACAGACAAGATGAAACATGCAGCGTGAGAGCCAGCTGTACAATTAGGTAGGCTGCAATGACAGTAATGCCTATTTAATTGACCATAAAAGTCATGTTAATATAATATGGCATGGTGTGCTCCTGTTTTGTATACCAGGCTCGCACCTGAAGGATGGCCTGCACTCCAGATGTGGGACATACGAGTCATTCCAGGTATTGGTCTTGGCCACATTGTTGGACCCAAGGTTTAAAAATCTTGGGTTTGGAAATCCTCAAAGCCCAGGAAGCTGAGAAGATCCTGACACTGGAGTGTGCTTCTTTGATGCATTCAGCTACCATATCAACACGTAAGGGTGAGCGGTTCCAGTCTTCAGTTCACTTGGGTGATGTCATCTAACGAATAATGTAAGTAATGCCTAAGATATGCCTATGATGTATAACCAAATGCAATTTTCATTAAATCAGAACCACAGCCATCAACATCCTCAGGCCCACCATCATCATCATCATCATCATCATCTTCAGCAGCAGCAACCACAGCTACTGAATCAACGGACAGTTTGTGGGAAATTTTTGACAGCGGGTGACATTTTTTGTCAGTGAAACCCATACTATCCATAGTGCAACTGCTGATGCCACTGTGGAGGTCAAAAAATACCTAACCGATGCTTTGGTTCCTAGGTCACATGATCCTCTGGTTTACTGGCAGGAGCGATGTGCTGTATATTCACACTTTTATATAATGTCAAAAAAATACCAGTAAATGTATGCCAGCAACAAGTGTTCCATGGGAATGATTTTTTTTCCCCAAGGCGAGGGAGGTAATTTGTAAAAAAGGAAGCCAACTCAGCTCAAAAACTACTAATATTTTTTTAATAAAAATCTTAACATAACAAATGTGAGACATTGTTCCTTAAAAATTTTCCCTTATTGATCTTCATTCTCCATAAGCAAAATTAGGTACATTCACTCAAACTTCATTCTGCCGTAGATGAAACATGTTCCACAAAGAAAGCACATTAAAGGGGCCTGTACTTCACAGGCTACAAAGTACACTCAAACCCATATGGTTATTTATCCCACAGCCTTTTGTCAATAGATTATCTTCCTAAAATGTCATGTATACACATGAAACTGAAATACCAAGCTATTGAAATAGCCTCACAGATGTTACACAACAGAAAAAAAAAAAAAAAAAAAAAAAAAAATTGAAACACACTGTTCATTACAGTCCCAGTTAGCTGTCTCTGTTTTTGTTTGTTGTATGGTGATTTCTCCGAAATATGTATTGATCACATGTGTTGATAATCTGGTGGGTTATGCCAGGCTAAGTAGTTTAGAATTTGTCAACGCTTGTCTGAGTCAGCCTTTCACAGAATAGCATTACCAAGATGTGATGATAGCAAAAGTGGCCAGTAGGTGTCACTGTGGAGATGGGTGTCGGATTGTTTCGAAACAATTTCTGGCACAATTGCTTCGAATGTTTCAGCGTTCCACAAAGCCTCACTTTGCCCACCACTACCTAGAAGTCCTTTCCTTGTTTACTGCAAGGGGTTTAGCAGCCCCTTTAGCTACTCTGGTCTGTTCACTACAGGCAATGAAAATGGCGCACTACCAAGCCAAGAACAAACATTGTCACCTCAACCTTCATGTTGTGGGCCCTCAGCCACAGCAAATATGCCTGAGCATTTCAACATCAAACCTGAGGGGTGTACCACACTCAGATACTACTCAGATTTAACTCGGGGTTATCAAGGAAAGTCAGGGTGCACAAACTGATTGCCTAAATTGGTGTTAAATGGTACTACGATGGCAATTAAGATGTCGGTTAGTTGATTTGGTGTCAACTTAATTGGAGTTTGTGCACGTTCGCATAAAAGGGGCACGTTCAGCAACACAGGCAGAGTTTTTGCATAATGGCTCCTGCTCCGTATTTTTCCCCCGGAAGAATGCACGTTGATAATGTCAGGATATGAGGAGTTTAAAGAAACGTTACCGGCTAAATCTAACACCGTGGCGGCCATCAAAGCCAGGGAGGCTTGTAGGCGGTGCTTTGCCGACAGTAAATTTCCCAAATCATGCACCAACCCAGGCCACCTAGCCTCCAGACTGGTCACCATTAAATTGTGATCACATGTCATCTGAAAGGATTTCAGGCCATTTTAACATACTACCATTGTAAGAAAATCACCACCTAATGTGTCTTAAATTGTCTTGAATATAAGTAGAAAAGTTTTAAGGACAATAATAATCTAGGCTAGCCTACATGTCAGATCAAATACAATATGATCAAATACCTGAACATTGATTCTGTGAAATGACTTCCTATTCACATAATCCCCCTCATGTTCTCCCATGGGCGCTCTAATGGGGATACAGTATGTGTACAGTCAAATCGCACCAATCACCCTTGGGATTCCTATGGAAAAAAAATGTGGCCTGTATATAGGCTTAGCCTATACATATTAAAAATAGACCAAGTATTTTTATATTGCAAATTATCTGTGATCGCATAAAAAGTCTGATCTTTAGAACACTTAAATGGCCAGGGAACACAACAAATGCATCCAGCAGTTTAGTGAGAGCAAGCACCACCTTGTGAACTGCACGGCATACAGTATTCTTGCTCAAATGTTTAGCATCACCATTGGAATACATCGTGTCCGCTGGCAAAATCACAAAGGCCTTGCAGGCCTCCCAGTCTGTATCATTCAGCCGCTGCAGCTCATCCAAAATGCAGCTGCTAGGCTGATCTACAAATCTCCCAAAGTTCTCCCACGTCACCACCTTACTGAGATCCCTCCCCTGGCTCCCGATCACAGCCAGGATCCGCTTTAAAACCTTGACTCTCACCTTTTCTGCTGCAAAAAAAGACTGCCCCAACCTACCTCCAGGATCTCATCCAACCCTACGCACCCACTCGACAACTTCGCTCTGCTACATCTGGATGCCTAGCTCCTCCCACCAACAGAACGAAAGGCCCACACTCCTCACGTCGTCGCTTTTCTGTCATTGCCCCCCAGTGGTGGAATGAACTCCCCACCCCTGGAACAACTCCGTCACTCCAACCCTTCAGACGTGGGCTGAGGACACACCTCTTCAGACTCTACCTGGACTGACACCCTTGCCATTTCAACCTTTTAAATCCAAGATTCTTGCCTTGTACTTGTAGCTCTCTCTTACCTTGTATTTGAAGCACGTTTTTGCCTAGGTAGCATAGCAGTACTTTATTGTCCCAGTGATTGTATTCGATATATGTAACCTTAGAGCAGATTAGTGCTGTCTCACTACACTGACCTCGTGCTCAGTTTCAGCACTATCTGCATTGTATGACCTATACACATCTTGCCCTTGTGCCCGTTTGCCCACTATATGCACCTTTGCACGTGGCTTTAGATAAAAGCGTCTGCTAAATGAATAAATGTAAATGTAATGTAAGCAAAGCACACACTGTTCAACAGTGAGAGCATTACTCCAGCAAGTGCCATTGGAGACGTCTGGCCCTAGAAGCTGGCAAAGATACTGAATTCCCTCAGATGAGAATCGATATTTCACAGAGAACATCGGGGTAAGCTAGAGGAGTTTGATGGTGTCTAAACATCCTCACCCTGTGCAGTGAGCCTCTCACAATCCATGCACCCAATGTCGATTGGGTCTTCCAAATGTGCTGGCATTTTTCTCGACAAGATTGTGAGCAGAGGAGTGGTGCTTATATAGGGTAACATCGAGTTAACCATGAAGATAACCTGCTTGGCGCAGTTTAGAGATGCAGCGTAAAATTGCCGTGACAGCATACCTCGGGTAAGACTTATCCACCTTTCGTAGTACAGGTTAAACCGAGAAGTTACACCTGACGTCACAAAGTTGTCCTGAAGTTACCTGGATAAGCCAGTTACCTCGCTTCGTAGTACAGCCCTCAGGTTCATAGTGACTTTGAAGCTGGCAATACAGTGTAGTATCACACATTCCAAAGTATGGGCTTGGAGAGTGGATAGGCTGTGTAATAGTAGTTCATTATCAGGCAAGTCTAACCATATACATGGACAAGAATTTTTGGATATGCTGTCATTAATTGTCTTTACATTTGGTATTTTGCGCCTCACGCACACATGCAATATACTATTAACTTATTGGCCTCTCGTACTTTCTAATGCCTGTGCTATCAGAGTCTGAGAGCGTTGGGCATCTGGGGATTTTAATTGGAAACTATTACAATTCACACAGCAATCAACTTGGAAATGAACTGCATGACCCAGGCAATTTAGGATTTTGTTAGTCATACAGTCCTCCTTTACAAAAACGTCTCTCCTGGTGGCACTGATAAACAGTGACCCTGATTTTCGGACTGGCCATTTCAAAACAGAATTGAGGAGTGAAATGTTTTGGATTTACTATTAAGCAATGACGTAAAAAATTATTTCCAAGGTTAAATTGTAGAAATATTTGCAAAATT